>NC_088331.1:39367500-39667500 GCF_036884655.1 Musa acuminata AAA Group | reverse complement strand
TGGTGGCGTCCATGATTTTGAAGTCATCTTGAAACCACCAAGGTGACTTGACTGTTGTCACTTCTCACGACACATTGCCATTATTGTCGTCACTTTTGACACAACATTATGTTGTCATATATCCTATACCCCGTGCTTGGGAAATGCTTCCCTGTTTCATGCATTTTGTGTTAACTCTTTTAATGTTTGTATTCTATGACTTTTGTTGATTGTATTACCTTTCTCCTTCTTTGTTTGCTTTGACACGGTGATAAGATTGTTCTTTTATTATTATCATCTAGCATGCTCCCTTGTCATTGCTGCTGCGATGGTGGTTGATGTGGTCAGTCACCGTTGGTGAGGGAGTCGGCCTCCCTCGACGTCTCCTTGTCTCTTTTCTCGATCAGCACGGGGAGCAAACGAAGGAGGTTTTGGATTCGTTGGTGCCTCTCGCCTACTGGGTGTACACCGGGGATAGCATCGACTGATTCACCTGTCAACTCTCGTGGACGAGGAATCCCAACTATTTGGTGAGATGATTGAGTTTAGATTATCAAGCTCGTGAGAGAGTAACGCGGTTGGGTCTGGTCTCGTGACTCATTGCCTGAAATCGGATGATGTAAGAATTCGTGGTTTGAATGGACCTATTAGAATGGTTAATACTATTAAGAACAGTAGCCCTGTTGTGAATTATTATTTTTTAACCCGATAGCTGCATTTGGTTCTCCACATGTATTTCAATCGCACATCATAGTGACGACGTATTGAATGATCTAATTTTTGATAGGTCTGATTTGATTGAAAAACACCAAAACAGATCCATTCTATTAATTCTTTTACCAGTAAGCGGAAGACATCAATTTTAGAGTGTCCCGAGCATACAAACAATAAATAAAAGAAGAGAATAGACTCTACAAGGGGTCTCATCACTCCGAAATAATTATCTCTAAATTATTGTCACAAATCAAAATGTCAACAACAACAACAAATGTAATAAGAAAAATGCATGCAAACATTGCATTTATTCATAAATAGCACCATTCAATCGATTCTCAGGGAACCCTCGAGTATTTATTTTCCATATCACCACAAATACAAGAAGCTGATTGGATTACACAATTGAAGCTAATTGAATAATTATTCTAGAAAAGAGATGACAATATGGTAAAAATAAAAATACAAATAGCATTTCCAATCGCACGAGGAGTTCATCGATGCCGAGCAATATGCTTAATCGATCCAAGAGACCCCTAACACCTTAGCCATGAAGCTATAGCGATCAGCAGCTTCATCGATCTGAGCAAATAGAAACTTGTTACATTACGATACACAAGTGGAAGAACTGTGGTAGAGTACAATGACGAACCAATTTCTGAGTAGGTCGCCCAGCTCCATGTCCTGCCTTTCGGTCAATTCGGGCAATTATTGGGTTTGTCTGTGGACTGTTCTCGACACCGTTGCACAGTATATACTGCATAGTCTGTCCATGACAAGACATACTTCAATCATCAGAAAATAACATAATTTATTAAAACACACTGAAGAACATTGTTATCGCTGCTGCCACAATGCAAGAGCTAAGGAGCATTTACTTGTAGTTTCTTTTGCTTTGTCAACACAGTCATGCTTTGGCAATTCGTATTGGCAGGTGATATTGTCACATATTGTTCACTAAAAGCTATATTATATGCACTATTGCGGTTATAGTAGAAGCTATCTGGTTCACATGATATTTGACATGTATACCAAAGAAGCTGATAATAGTTCTAATGACAAACTTCAAAGTTCAAAGCACAATATAGTTGTTTTAACTGCTCTCCTACATATTTAGAGTGTACAACTGGACAAGTATATAAGATAGGGCACATTTAATGAAAAAAAAGAAAAACACTGAAACATAATAAGGATCAACAAGATGCAGAACTACCAACTACTACTAAATAGAGTAACTTACTGCTAGTAATTTCAACGAGTGCAAAGGCACAACACGATCATCATGATCAGCTGTCAGAAGCATGGTTGGTGGGTACTGACAAGATTGGCCAGAGCCTTTTTCCCATGGTCTTTTTATGTTATGCAGTGGAGAGTATCTGAAGACAAACATGTACATGTGTTGGAATGCAATGAATGAACCTGTATATATATATATATATATATATATGTATCTTTCGGTGATTGACTGAATCAAAATGTTAATTGGACAGATGCCATTAACAACATCCAACAAAAAAATAAATAGAACATCCCAAGAAAATGCTAGTTGTGAATCCTTTTCCTCTTTCAAACATCAAAAAGTCACAAAAGTCGTGACAACAGCGTCTGAAAAGGCATCCAGCACAAGACTCGGTTGTTAATCCTACAGTAGAATGGCAAAACTAGTCTGTACATGTTATTGAAGAAATTGTTCCAATCAGTATGTAATGATAAGGAAAATAAATAATTTCTAGTAAAGAAAGTAACAGATAACATCAGAGACCAAGTTTAAAAGAAAATAGAAAGCTCAAGCATAAGTTTAGGCAATACGTCAAAGTCCAATAACAATATGGCCTCAATTCTTTGCTTGTAACCTCATAACAAACCTATACAATCAATTCTTTCTTACTGGTATACTAGGACAGAATGAGCCATCTACCTATGCTGGCAGGCATGTACCACACTAACAAAGCATCAGCATCGAGCATGGTGGAATCCAACACACCAATGGCTGATGCATTTTAAAAACGTTCAGAGCATGTAAGTATAACAACACATCAATGCATGATACCCTTTTGGAAAAGAGGCACACTCGATCCCTCATAGACCCTTGCTCCAACCTAATTTTATATTACAAGAAAGATATTGATGCCTTCCTTAAGTAAAGTAACAGTGGCGCTTCTACTGCAGCAAATATTCTCTCTCGTTGGGTCAATAAATGATAACATCTACAGAAAAGATAATGAGTTTTACTGATTAATTTGAAACAAATATAACAGTGACAATATAGCTAGGTGAAAAAGCTTTTAGAAGGAATATAGGCCACAGTTTGTGATGGCAAAAAATTTCAACTATAAGAACAGTATCAGAATAAGGCATTTTGGACAATTTACAAATGTTGAAGAGGGTCAGGGATGAGAATGGCTTGCAATAGACAACTCTCATGCTATTTCACTTTGTTTTCCTTTTATAAAACTGAAGTTCAAAGTTCAAACAACAAAATCATCGGAAAAAGAATGATGGCAGAACAGCATTAATTTAATTAACGAACAAGATATAGGGTTAGCCATGACATGATACACTGTATAATATGAGCAAAGCACTATCCAGAATGGCAATCCTTGGTTTATAGGGCTATTGATATCCAACTGATTTCAGGGGATATCTACATTTTAAGAAAATTGTAGTGAAAAGCGTAACAGTATAAAGCGGTAACAGTATAAAGCATGCACTACATTTTAAGAAAATTGTAGTGAAAAGATCTCTCTTCAACTGCTGAGCATTTTAAACAAAATGAAGAAGACATGGTGCAAAGAACACAACATTCAGGATCTTGTTTACTTTTGACTCATATCAGGTATCACAGAGAAAAAGACAATATAGCATGGTGAGCAGCAATCAGAAAGTAGGTCTTATAAACAAATGGATACTCAACTTTAATAAAAGAAAATGGCACCAATTTCTAATCTTATACATATAGCATTATGATATTTTATTAACACTAACCTGAGAATGGAAAACCAAATACACCGAGTTAAATAATATAAAGCCATTTTCACTATTTCATTGACCAAGGTTTCATCCACATACAAAAGGATCAACACTGGCAATCACTGAAGTGGTTATCAAGTGCTTGTTAAGAGGTCAAAGCATGCAGGAGATGGCCTTATTGAGCTTTAAGTACAAGCCATCATTAAGGTGATGCATGCAGTAACAACTATAGGTATGCCGTATGCACTAAACAATTTATGGCAGGCATTAATAGAAATATTAAATAAATACAAAGAAAAGAGATAACTGCATATACTATTATTTATAGTTGTATAGCATGTCACGAACTATACATGTTCATAGGTGATTAAATTCTATGAACTTTGATAATTGTGATGTAGGAACTAGGAAGTAATTGTCAGATAATAACACGTGTTATACATTAAAGCTGTTAAAACCTCATAAGCAACTAGAGACTCTGGCTCAACCAACGTACCATAAATATTTAACTAAAACCAATAATCAACACAATTATGATGTGGCACAAGTCAAATGTCAAAATTCAAATTCTATCAATGAAGGAATGTTGTTTCATACTTAATAAGCCAATGAAACTCTTCCTCATTGTCTGAGCAACCATAATCGGAGGTCCAAGCATGACCTGAATAACAAGTATATATGAATCAGCAGAGAGACAAGGGAAATGCATAACCACCAAGAAGTTGAAAAAATTGGATTAACCAATGGTGAACTTGTGGAATCGAAGCATGTCCATAACGCCAACATGAGCAAGCACACACCCAAAAAGATCTGGACGCTGCCATTACAATTTTATGGTTAATACTTATAAAAGATAATAAACAAATACAGAAAGCCCCAAGAGTGCTCGAATAGTTTTGACATGAAGCTCACAGATACAAGCACGAAGGTCTTTAACTACTTTTACCTGATTCATGCAAGCTGCAACGAGAAGTCCACCATTGCTACCTCCCTCGATACATAGATGTTTAGGGTTGGTATAATTATTTGAAATGAGAAATTCAGCAGCAGCAATAAAGTCATGAAAACAATTTTGTTTCTTAGAAAGTGATCCTGCTTTATGCCATTCTTCCCCATATTCTCCACCACCACGAATATTGGCTAAACAGAACACAAAACCTAAGTTCCTTGCCAAGACAACACGACTCACATGAAATGAAGGTTTAAGACTAATGTTGAAGCCCCCATATCCATAAAGTAAAGTTGGATTTGATCCATCAAGTTTAAGATTCTTCTTTGACACAATGAACATGGGTAACCTGGTAGCATCCTTGCTGGAAACAAAAACCTGAGAAACAAAATAAATTAAGGGAAAGAAAAATCATAACTTGATGATCCAACTATTTAAATTGATCTCTTCATATGCATGGATCATCAATAACAGAAAGGATTATAATAGCTAAAATGTAACTTTTTTATACAAGTCATTTGGAGAACATATTTCTTTAAAGTATCATATAACAAAACCTATCCACAAAATTTTTAAAAAACATTGCCTTAACAAAACTTAACATGAAACAATTAACAAGTCTTAATTTTTGCCTCTAAAAATAACTCTAAATTAGGTAGACTGGAAGAATTTTAGTGTAAATTTACCTGTTTAACATCAAATTCTGTTCGATCATAACCAGGGATAGAAATTTCTCGAAATATTTTCATCTCTTGGACTTCAGTTGCTAAGTTGCACCTGTAGATGATTCCTGGAGAAAGGAAGCTAGTGAAGCTTATAAAGATCTCGCTATTTTCACGTCTAGCAGAAATCCCAGAGACACTACCAACATCTAATGGTAAACAATGTAGCAAATCTCCTGTACTCATGTCCCTTATCTGCAAAATATGCTTGACATCACGAAGATAGCACACTAAGATCTGGTTGCCATTGACAGCATAAGCTGATTCCAGTACATCCCTTTCATGCTCTGGCAGAATGTCAGTCCACAAGTCTGGCTCCTTGAGGTCTACCCTTACTAACTTACATCTTGGAGCTCCTTTGTTCGTCAAAAAGGTAAACTCACTATCATCATTTGCCACAGCACTATAGCGTGCTTCAAAGTTATCCACAAGCTTGACAAAAGGAAGCATTTCATTGCTTCCTCTAAAACCTTCAAGCCCGTTAGGCAAAGAGCACAGATCACAGTAGTACAACTTGTTGACAGGATCACAACCTTCCGTAATGTGTAAAAGAGCAAACTGCAGATAATAACAAGCATTGACAGCTCAAAGAAACTGATTTGACAAAATAAAATTTCATAAATTATTCATGCTAAAGCAATCAAATTCTTGACCTCACAGCATGAAGACATGTCAAAATTAGCCATCACTATACATGCTGATCAGGGTGAAATCAACAGTTTACATGAGCTTGATGCCAAATTAGGGTTATGGCACTACACCCTCGGTGCACGCAACCCCTCATGTTACTATGTTACCAACATGAACTTGAACTTAAATACATGAAAACAATAACAATAACATATGATGGACATTCCGATGGGCAGTTCATATATGTGTTTTGAGTTAACACATCACACATTTATAATCATATTATACATACAAATGGCGTAGATCACATAGGTGTTAGTCAATAACATTGTGAAGTAGGAATCAGAAATGTGGTGATGAATGGATATAAAACTAGAGCAAGGACTATAATATTGTATGCAACAAATTGTACAACAGCTGAGAGTTGCATAGTAGTTAATTGAAGAGAATCAAGAGTATTTTCTACATTGCTAAACAATATAGAACATGACAATGAGGCAGCATCTTACCTTTCCATCATTAGTGACGGAGACTCCAAAGATATACTTTGGATACTCCGGGTCTCTCCAACATAATATGTCCTCTGACTGATGCGTGCCTAAAAAATGATAGTAAAGCTCATGATTCAGATTGATTTTTGTCTCTGTCCCCGCATCCAATTCAACCCCTTCTCTATGCATTAACAGCAATAAACACAAAATACAATTGACAGAGCAATTACAACTAAAGATTTTTTTTTCTTCAATAAATGAAAGTAACAATTAGAATAAGGAATCTGCTTCACTTACTCAGGAGGTGGATACCGGCCATAAAAGAATCCTTTTCCATCAAGGGTCCAGCTAACTGATGAGAACTTCACCTATAGTTGGAAAAGAAAACATCGGGAAAATTGGAGAACTAACCACAAAATGCATGGAGTATAAAAGGACTCTCACCCATGATATTGTGTCAGATTCTGGTGTCTTATCATCAATCCTCATCACCTTGATTGTAACCCAATCACTTCCACTCTTGCTAAGCCCATAAGCCAAATACCGGCCATCCTTGCTGACAGAAGCCATCGAAAGTGCAACAGTTCCATCCTCGCTAAGTATGTTAGGATCCAACAGAACCTCTGCCTCTCCATCCAAATCTTTCTGCAGCAAAGCAAAGGGTTCATAATGAAATCAGTGTCAGAAACGGAACCATTGAAATCTAAACGATTCTACAATAAATTAGGACATTCAGATTTAATTTGGTAATCTTATTCCAAATTAAAAAGAAAAAAATTCCAAAACAAAGTAGCAAGCATTTCTAGGGAAAGAAAGATCTAAAATGGCAAATTTCTACAAGAAATTCATATCATTTTACATGTGCCTTAAGGGATAATTGATGCATAAACAAATCAAAACAACCTATCAATCACACATAAGTCAACAAACAAAGATCATGAACTTATTTAGCCTAGTTTTACGAATCCTTACCCAACCAAAGAAACAAAATGGAAAATCCATTAGCACCACCATCATGATCTAGACATAAGATAAAGGAAACAACCTGAACGTAGATAACACTTTGCGCCTGCAGACCGGTGTTATGATAGTAGAAGTACTTCCCGCCTCGCTTGAACGGCGTGCTATACCGGGGGTGATCAAACAACGCCGTGATCTGGCGCCGCAGCCTCTCCCTCTCCTCGCACCTCGCCAGCACCGAGTCGGTCAACGCAGCCTGCCTCTCCACGAACTCCTTCGCCTCCTCCGCATCCGGATCCTCCAACCTGGGTACCCCAAAAGAAACACAATCTTCCTCACAACGCACCGAACTCGAAAAGATTCGATCTGATTGGGTTTTTGAGCAAGACGGGGCCCGCGAATCACCATCTGTAGGGGTCGGCCACGCGGACGCCATGGTAATCGTCGACGACCGACTCGTCCCGCCGCGCGGGTGGGTAGGGGAGGGGCGGGAGGGACTCCGACGCCGCGGCTGAGAGGGAGCCCATCGTGTCGATGTCGGCAGCAGCTCTTGAATTGGCTTCGACGACAAAGAGATCAGCGCACGTGAGGAACGCGGGACGAGCCCAGCGAAAGCCCCTATATATATATACATATATATATATATATATATATATATATATATATATATATATATATATCTCGAAGTCTTTTTTTAATTTTAAAGATTTTTTATAAAAGTAAGTGATGAAGATAATTTTAGTATTTTGTTATTTCTATTTTTGGGTATAAATCTTACGACGGTCTCGAATCAATATGGATCCCATATCATTTCAACATATGAATATATGCTTCTTTACAATATATCCAATGATAAAAAAAGAAGACGATAATAAAAAGAAAGAAAAAGAATAAAATATAGAGAACGAGGGAACTCCTCGACTCATCATGAGCCCTCGTGAATCATAACAATTAAAAGAGAGAAAAACAAAATTAAAGAACCAAATTGTATCATCCACTTTTAAGCGTGATCGATAAATATTGATTGAACCTTATCAAATTAATATTTTAAAAAAAATAAATAAGATTTAAAACCATCAACCGATGGTTCAAATTAGTGTAATGTTTGTCAATATTCTAAGGTTATAACAACTACGGTTGAACCGAAGTGACAACTTCAGTCAAAAGCTGATCTAAACTGATTTATTTTCGACTATAAGAAGATCTCTTCCTTGACAAAGAGTTCAGTTCATGGCTCCCTTTTAAGAATGCTACCACGGTTGGATGGATGCGGCACAAGTCAGCCTTTAAGAATACTAATGCGGTGTTGCTTTCTCTTGAAGTTTTCTTGGTCTTATATTATATCTATTTTGGATTTAAACTAGTATGGTCGAACCATCTAGAAGATATGAAAGGCATAACTTAGTCAAAAGAACGATCTAAACTTCATGGATTCGGTAATTAATTGTTCTATTCCTTGACTACAAGTCATTACCATTACATCACCTCCACAGATACTATTTATTAATATCTGAGTTGGATTGGCTTTGACCTTTACCGAGTCAGATGCCATACAAGCTGAGGTTGCACTAGTCAATCTTGATAGCTAAGTTTTGGGTTTTTGCGTTCACTGGTTTGCATTTATCTTCATGTTGGCACTAACATTTAGAATATAGCTTGTCTTTGTTAATTTGATCCAAATGCTTTATTGTGTTTAATTGTTCCATGAAATTAAAATTTCGATTCAGTTCTTATGATTATGTTTATGCTATGAACGATCTAATCTGGAAGCTCTCACAAGAAGTAAATGTTAACATTTTTGGCACTTGTTTCATATTCTTATGACTCGGCTGATTCATGACCTCGAAATAATTCCATTTAAAAGCTTAAGCTTACACTAATGATTCATATTCTTATAATTAACCTTATACTATGAACCATAAGATCTTGTCCGGAAGCTCTCACAAGCAGCAAACAATTATACATTTGTTTCTCCTTTGTCATTCTTGTGTTTGTATTGATGCTTGGAAAATATGGAGTGTTTTTGTCCCTCCACCAACTCGTACAGTATCACTTCTTCAATGCTATGTATATGATACATTCCATATCTATACAGGATGCATTATAATGCTTCCCAATGGTCACATACATCAGATGACAGGTAGCTGTCATTGCTTTTACATCTGACGGTAAAAAAAGGGAAGGAGGAAAGCTGTAGAATTAATGGAAAGCTCGCAGTAAATGGCGTCAGCAGAATCAAACGGGTGGGGAAGACATTAATATGGGAATCTCCGTATGACTGTCGCGACGTGAAGACGAGCATTTACGTGCTTAAATGCAGCTTTACTGTTCAAATGCTTTGATGTTTGCTTTTCTCTCTCATTTACGTACGTTCAGTTAATCCTCTTGAACCACTTGTTCTCCTTCCTTGGTCATCTGTTCCTCGTGCAGGAGATTAAACCCAATGAAGAGATCCATTCCCATGCATGCAGTGTGATTAGCAACAGTGCTTTTCTCGTGCACAGATTAATTGGCTGGCATGAAATCCCACCTTGTTATGTTTCGTGATGGTAGTGCTATAGTGATCATTGTATCAAGCCACAAAGCTAAGAGAAATAGTTAGGGTTATACCTCTTCTCCTAGACCTGCAGCTTTCACGTTGCCTTAACTTGTGACCTGTAAATATTCGTACAATAACAAAGAGAGAAGTTGTGATCAAGCTTGGAGAAGAAGAAGACGAGAATGAGCAGTTTACTGTTAAAAGTAGGCAGCCTTGACTGGGTGGGATGAAAGAGTACTAAGATATTGGCACGGCTCAATCAGATAACAAGGTCTTAGGGCTTTACATTGCCCAAAAATGGTGCACTCTGAGTGAGCCGGGCCAACATCATAGTAACTATTTCATGGTGATCTCGTCCTCCTCCATTTGCAACTGCAGACACTGCTTTCTTCTCCTGGCGAGAGGTGCGGAAGAAAGAAAAGAAGGAAGACGACTGCAAAATTGAGCAGCTTCTCTCTTCTGACGAGAAGATGGGAAGCTTGAGAGATGAGAGAGAGGTGGTGGAGGAATGGAATGTCTTGGAATTTAAGGAGGTCGAAGGGTGGGGATGGCATTTAAGGCTCCCGACAACCAAAGGAGATAGACAGGCTGCAGCATTAATAGTAAACCTCCCTCTCGATATTATTCTCACCCTCCAGTCTCTCTCTCTCTCTCTCTCTCTCTCTCTCTCTTCTCAGAAACATTGTTTACATCTATGTGACTTTTCTTAATTAATAAGATGACATTTTTCTCGTGACGAGAAACGAGCTTTGGTTCCCTTCTCTTACTTTTCATTTATATACGTGCATCCAAATGGTACACGAAGGTATCACTCCAGCAACAGCTTTTGAGATTTAGCTTCTTCAGACATTAACTGATGTCGTCTGACCATTGAAGGCTACATCATGTGAAGAGAGAGAGAGAGAGAGAGAGAGAGACAGAGAAGGGGGGGGGGGGGGGGGGGGGTAAAACTTGTTGCGTGCATGCAAAGACAATGGAGCATAAATGTTACAGATGAGACGGTGAGTCGACTAATTAAATCGCTCTTTCCATTGAAGCTTTATATTATGGAGAAAATGAACAGACACCATATAATGTATACTCGAGATAAACACATATACAAGTGGAATCAGCAACAACAGCAGCAGCAGCTGCTACTGGCTTCTGACCCCCTCTCCCTGTATCACATGATGCTGCATGTTGTATGCAGATCAATTAAATGAAGGAGTGGCTCTTGGGAGAAGAGAGATGCTTCATCGCCTGAGGTGTGGAGTAACTAATGGTTGTAGATTTCAAGAGGGAGAAGGAAGGAAAGGCGAAGGTGTGGGGTGGCGATGGGAGGAGTAAATGCGATAGGGGGAATGGGGGGGTTCGGAAGAGGAGTGAATGAGGGGGAATCTTTGTCTGACGCACCAGCATCGATGTGTATAAATGCCTCCCCTCTCTTGTCAAACCTGTTTTAGCACGCTGCAGCGACCTCCACCTTCTCTCTCTCTCTCTCGCGGGATCATTTAATCCTTGCCAACAACCTCTCTACGGGCCAGGAAGAGCACTGCTGCATGTCTTGGCTTGAGTCACGGCTTAAGAACTGGAGTGGTGACATGCATGCAACGCACATTTCCTCATGTCTCGACTTGAGGCACCACAGGCTGATATAACATGTCTGTGTGAGAGATCTCAAGTATGAGATACGTATGCCAAGCAAGATACAGGGATCCAACACATATATGGATATGAATGTAAAGAAATATATACCTAAAACATTAATTTATACTTAAAGTTTATTTAAATTAAGAGTTCAAAATTTAATCGTGTAAATAAATATTTATATATAAAACGTCTTAAAATTTGATTTGATGATGATATACTAGACTTACATACCGAAGATTGTGATATTAGCTAGTATACATGGTAAAAATTAGTTTGATGGTAATATATCGAATCTCACCTTCGTCATATACAAATATTTATATACTAACTCATCTTAGATTATGAGTGTAAGATCTTATTTTATAAATTTTATATACCTAAAATTTTAGTATGATGAATAAAGTTTGAGACCTCATCATAAAATTTATCACTTATGTTGGTTTTGAATAATGTATATATAATTTTTTATATAAAAATATTAGAGTTGATAATGCACTTGATTCACTTTCCTAATATTATATATGAGATACTCTCTTAGCTTTTAGGTCTAAAATCTCTTTCTCATAACTTTTTTTTTATAGGTCCTATCTATTAGAGTTAGCCCCAAGAAATTTACCAAAGGGTAATTTTAGTAACTCAACAAAGACAATAAAGCGAAAAGATAAAAGCGACAAGAACACCATATTTATGTGGTTTGATCAATTAATCTTGACCTATATTCACGGACGAAGGAGGAGCAAATCATTACTATAAAAGAGACTATTACAAATGCCTTAAGAAGATATTCTTAGGCCATAAAACACCCGAAAATACTAAATAAGAAAAAACCCAAACTATAAGCCCAAACTATTTAACTGAGTGTGTACTTAAACCCAAAGCAAACACTTAGGTTTTTCTTGTGGTGACTTCAAAGCCCAGGCCTTTATTTATAGTTCCAATAGGAGATAACAAGCCTGATTTTTCTGATGTGGGATTATGGAAATTTCCAAACTAACAAATCTCCACATTGACATGTCCAAACAAAACTTGCTCCACCTTCTTCGTAAAAGCCCCAACGGGCAATCACCAATAATGAACACCAACTAAGTTCAAGCACTGCTTGAACTTGTAAACCGAAAGATGCTTCATAAGCATATCAGTTGGATTGTCCTTCGTATGAATTTTCTGAACAAGGACATTTCCCTCAACAATAGTATCTCATTTGTATCCAATAATTTTCTTATCCGAAGGCGGCTTCATAAGATCTCAAGTTCTATTCCGATGGAGAGATTCAATTTCTTCATTCATCGCGATCAACCACTTAGCGGAATTATCACAAGAAACTGCATTTGAGTAGGAAGTAGGCTCACAAACTTCACTTGTTTCTTTTGCAACAGATAAAGCATATGCAACCAAATTTGTATATCTTTGTGGTAGTCAAATATTTCTCCGTGATCTATCCTTGGCTATGGAATATTGCTCTTCCTCTATATCAACTTTGTCAGTAGACTCCGGACTATCTACTGCCATTCTTTGAGTAGAAGAGTTTAACTTAAAAGAATCTGAACTACCAATCTCAAGCTCCACCTGCTTCTGCGTACTATCATTTATACAACTAGTAGATTCTTCTTTAGAAGATAACATAGATAATTCATCAAAAGTAACATCTCTAGTGATTACAAATTTCGGGGATTTGGGATCAGAACACCATAATTTGTATCCTTTCACCCTAGAAGCATACCCAAGGAAAATATATTTTTTAGTTCGAGACTCTAATTTTCCTTCATTTATATGCATGTATGCTGGACACATAAAAATTTTTAAATCAGAGTAATCAGCAGGAGTACCTGACCAAACTTCCTCCGGAGTTTTAAAGTTAAGTGTTGCAGAAGGAGTGCGGTTGACAACGTAACAGGCCATATTAATTACCTCTACCCAAAAGTCCTTTGTCAACCCTGCATTTGAGATCATACACCTTGCTCTCTCCAAGAGTGTTATGTTCATACGTTCAGTCACACCATTTTGCTGAGGCGTCATCCTAACAGTGCGATAGCGAACGATTCCTTCATTTTTGTAAAATTCATTAAAGTCACCTTCACAAAATTCCATGCCATTATCTATTCGAAGTCACTTAATCTGTTTACCTGTTTGCTTCTCAATCAAAGCCTTCCATTGTTTAAAGGTTAGAAAAACATCATTTTTATGCTTCAGAAAATAAATCCAAACTTTCCTGGAATAATCGTCAATGAAAGTCAACATATACCTAGCACCACCCTTAGACTAAACATGAGCTGGACCCCAAAGGTCTGAATGAATATAGTCAAGAGTACCTTTCATTTTGTGAACTGCCGGAGAATTGAAGCTGACTCTTTTCTACTTTCCAAAAATACAGTGTTCACAAAAATCTAGTGGCCCAGTACTCTGTCCACAAAGTATACCCCTTTTGCTCAATATACTCAAACATTTTTCGCTCATATGACCCAAACGCATATGTCATAATTTGGTGATGTCAAAATCAGACAATAATGATGACGAAACTACAACCGAACCTATGACAGTAGTTCCCTGCAGAATATATAAGCTACCAGACCTACAAACTTTCAAAACAACAAAAGCACTTCTAGAAACTTTCATAACTCCACCTTCAGTTGTGTATTTACACCCAAGAGCATCTAGGGTGCCTAAAGAGATGAGATTCTTTTTTAAATCAGGAACATGTCTAACATTAGTGAGCGTCCTCACAATACCATCATGCATTTTAATTCGAATTATTCCTCTATCAACAATATCACATGCTGCATTATTGCCCATCAAAACAATTCCACAATTACAAGATTCATATGTAGAAAACAAATCTCTATTAGGACACATGTGATAAGAACAACCTGAATCTAAAATCCATTCATTTTTAGACCTCGTCTTGTCATCAATAGCAGAGAAAATATTTCCAACATTCTCATCAGTTGTTACACTAGCTTCAGTAGACTCAGTAGTTTTCTCAATAATTTTTTTCTTTTGCTTTAATTTATTTTTCAATTTAAAGAAATCAGCCTTAATGTGCCTCATTTTATGACAATATCTACACTCCAAATTTCTATGTCTGGATTTAGATCTAGATTTAGATCTACTATTGTCAAATTCCCTTTTATCTGTTCTCCCCTTAACAATCAGACCTTCAGCCTGATTTTCTCTACTTTCTCCAGTAATATCTCTGTCTATCTGCTCTTTAGATTTTAGTACATATTTAATTTCCTGATATTAAATTATTTCTTTTCCATAAATCATAGTATCACGAAAATGCTTAAAAGATTGGGGAAGAGAACACAAAAGTAATAGGGTTTTATCCTCATCATCATTTTTTGCATCTATATTCTCCAAATCCATAACCAAGGAATCAAATTTATCAAGATGTGAGAGTATAGATATACCTTCAGTCATCCGAAGCATATACAAACTCTGCTTTAAGTAAAGACGATTCTCTACTGTCTTATTCATATACAAGGCTTTAAGCTTGTCCCACATGCTCTTAGCTGTAGTCTCTGTAGCTACCTCCCGTAAAACCTCGTCAGAGAGATTTAGAATAATGTTGGATCGGGCCTTCTTATCCATACCCATAAAATCTTTCTTTGACGTACTATCTGGAATGTTTTCAGCCCCCTATAGTGTCAAATCAACTCCGTCTTGAACCAGAATGTCCTTCATCGATCCCAAACCAGGCTCTGATACCAATTTGTTAGAGCTAGCCCCAAGAAATTTACCAAAGGGTAATTTTAGCAACCCAACAAAGATAATAAAACGAAAAGATAAAAGCAACAAGAACACCATATTTACGTGATTCGGTCAATTAACCTTGACATACATCCACGGACGAAGGATGAGCAAATCACTACTATAAAATAGACTATTACAAATGTCTTAGGAAGATGTTCCTAGAGCAAACACTTAGGTTTATCTTGTGGTGCCTCTGACTTCAAAGCCCAAGCCCTTATTTATAGTTCCAAAAGGAGATAATAAGCTTGATTTTTTCGATGTGAGACTATAGGACTTGTCAAACTGACAAGATTTCATCATGTCAATGTACATATCATCATAGGATAAAATGTCATCGTCACCACTATATAAGTATACAGAGACATTGTAAGGTAAATACCGAGGATATTCCAGAATACCATCAAAGGATGAGCCTTTGGTTCTGTTGTGAATTAGGAGGCTAAGTGGGGTTTGAGTCTTTGGTTCTGTTGTGAATTAGGAGGCTAAGTGGGGTTTGAGGTGGTACGTAAACGACCTCTCTATAATATAATAATACACTGACTCTTCTAGACTCATATTACAGATATGCTAGCAATATATTATCTTTAATTTTTTGCAAAACACATCCATTTGAGGTTTGTAAGTAGGCAATGCATGTCCAGGTATCATGGACAAGTAGATGATGATACTATGGACGCTTCCATGACCATAGAGAAGATGAAGAGCAGTATATATCATGTTCTGATTGGTTTACGTGTTCTTTGCACAGATTCATTCGAGGGCAGAAGCTGCTAAAGAGGCTATCAATAAAGCTAACACAGTTGACGCCCCGAAACAAGAAAGCTTGGATTCAGTATCATTCATCTTAAAGAAAATTAGAGCTGATATCTCAACATTTACTTCCTAGCAAAACCTCATTGAAAAGATTAGCCAAACATTTGTACACAAAAAAAAGGAAAAAATCGATAAGAAAATCTAATAATTGTGTTTGCTTATGTATAGCTTAATAGCTAAACCTACTGAATCAAAAATTTCAAATAGAAAAAGGCCATTAATCTAACCTAAATATAAAAGAAATAATGTATTCCTAACGAAGATTAATGCAAGAGAAGACGCGAGCAAAGCTGGAGCGCTCTCATGCAGCCACGACCACGTGCACGGGGACCGAAGGCGGAGCCAAGGGAGGCGGAGGGGGAGGGGGAGGAGGAGGGTGGAGTTGGGCGCGGCAGAGGGGGCAGTCCGGGTGCGCCGAGAGCCACCGGTCGGCGCAGAGGCGGTGGAAGGCGTGCCGGCATTCGGGCAGCACCCGCGCCGCCTGTCCCGCCTCGATGTCCTCCAGGCACACCGCGCACTCCTGGCCGGCCACCGCCCCCCCGTCCGCCTCCCCGCCCAGCCGCTCCAGCTCCGCTGTGGACAGCCCCTTCCCGCTCTTGTTCCCCTCCCCGTTCCGCAGCATCGACGACCACAGCATGCACATGTACACCATGAACACCACGCCCATCCCGAAGCACACCAAGAACAGGGCGACGAACAGAAACAGCAGTAACATCATTCCCTCCCCCTTCCTCTCCCTCTCCTCTCTTTCTTCTTCACTCCTTTATCCGTTACGGACACCCTAATTAAAGTGGGAGGAGGAGAGACGAGACACTATGAATAGGGAGGAAACAAAGGAAGGAACGCCTCGAGCTCCTCCTCTGTTTCTCGCCTCCTGGGGAACGGGGTTCAATGGAGTAAGCGGGTGCTACTTTTGGCCAGGGGAGGAGTGGGCGGGCTAATGGAGGATGGGAGAGGGAGGAGCGATCGGACGGCCAGGTTCTGTGGATGGACGGGTTGCGCGACACCTGTGCGGCACTGGCTCAGGGGGTGAGGAGGAGGAGGAACGGCAGGCGGAGCCGATTCGTCGTCGGAAGGCTCGGGGAGGGGCGAAACCTGTGAGGTCGGCGTGCGCCTCCCTCCCCCCGTCCGATATGTGTGTGCTTGGCTCCGCCACGGGCTCACGTTCGTAGTGCGGAGGAATGACGCGCGGCTTGGGCTCGTGGCGAGGCCACTCCATGTGTGGGCTATGCGGCTATGCAGCTATATGAGGTCAACCACGACGCAGCGTTGGTATATGATGTGGCAGCATCATACTAGAGGATTGAAGTGGGTCCCGCTCGAATTATGTAACAAGCATGTTGGTCGATTATGTAATAACTGCCATCTTTAATTACAGTCAAAGGTATGAACAGTTTGACCTCGGGCTCTTTGAATGCTGAAAGTAGAGCAACAACAGATTGCAGTGCTCTTCTGATAATGTGATCAATCTTAAACATTAAGTTGCATGAGAATTTGGATGATGGTTTTTCAGGAATATAATTTTTCCGATCAACAGAAATGAAGCTCATTCTGCACATATCAAGAGAAGTAAAAAAAAGTCAGAGATTGTGATTGCCTTGTGAATAGTGACAACAAAACCAAACTCTTAGGAAATAACGTCGGCATCAAGTTCCTACGGGCAATCCTTTCATTTACAATGCTTTCTAGGGTGTTTCTGATCGTCAATCAAGTAAAGAGTTCTATCTTGTTGATTAACTCATATTGGTGGAAGACGATCAAAGTTAACCATATTCTCTGTATTATAAATTCTGATTATGATTATTAATAAATAAAAATAAATTAAATTATGATAGAATTTTTTGGAGGAACTCACATAATTACCAACTTAGACTTTTTACACTTGCTTATAAACAAATAAACAAATAAGATATCCTAAAAATAAATAATTAGTTATTGAGATAATATATTTATTCTCAATCTCCCTTAATCCCTAAACCATTGCTCATATTGATCCTATAAAGAATATAAAGAGAGGAGAAATCAACTATAGTTATTATGCAGATCGACATTACTACAATTTTTGAATCCAATAATGATATAGTTGTAGTTCAGATAAAAACTTTCTTAGTAGCATTGAAAGTTACATGTTAAATATGAGATATCATTATTCAATTTTGGTTTCTGATATTAAATATTTTTATATAATAGTAGTGTAATCATAATTTTTATGCTTATAATTAGTATCAGAGTCATATTTTCAAACATTTTAAATCGTAAAAATATTTTAAATCGTAAAAATATTTTAAATCTATTTTATATTTAAATATATTTATTAGTACTCTTCGCTTACAAAAATATGTTATTTAATTTTGATTTATGATGCTTATATGATTAGTTTATATTATCAATTTGCTATTTAATCTAGTTTGCCCTATCACTTGCTTGCGGGCAATCCAAAGTTTCTCATATTTGATCTTTAAGCCACTATTGACAATTTGTTATCAATGATAGTTTTATCGAGGGTGATGGCTTATAGTGGTCGTGGGCCCAATTATAGGTCGTGACTACATACACAATGGAAGTGTCGTGCGATAATTGATGATGATCACAAGCACGACTGCTTGTGTGCAATACCCTTATGATGACCAACCTACCTTAATCATAAGCAACTATAGTAGTGCCATTATGTATGGTGACTTTAGTAGTATCGTTGCTTGCGATAGTTATGACGACTACAGGACATCACTGTCTTTGATCAACAGTTGTAGTACCGCCACTACAACATTTGCTTGCTAAGGTTGGTGTTGATTAGACGTTGAAGTCCATGTTTCCCAATGGCTGCACGACGGACTTGTCAGCACAGCCGCACACCACAATAATTGTGGTGGTTACCGGTCAGTGTACAACCATATGTAGGTGTGGCAACACGACATGATGATGGTGTGGCTGCCAATCGGTGCACAACCATGCATGGGCACAATAGCAATGTGGTGACAATGAGGCATTGTCGGTGAGCCATGTGAGAACAATCGTGCCACCATGAGTAGTGTAAAGGTTGCGGATGGTTGGTATGTAATTAGCGACACCTATGCGCGTGGGTGAGGTGGAACACAATGGTGGCGACGATTACGAAAGTAGTTTTAGAGTTTTCTTTATTATTAACTAAAAAGATATTTTTACCCATTAAGAATTAGATCCGGGTCTTTAATTCATTTTTTGAGTTATGCTATTTAGAAATCATATATTTCTATTATATATCTTATAAAAATTATAATTTTACCTTTCTAAAATTAAATATCTTTTATTTATATCCTCAATTATAAAATTAACTAATTTATTTTATTTTAAATTAAATATTTTTATGAACCTTAATTGTGACTATATCTTGACTACTTAATTGGATTTAGATTAATTAAGTTTTAATCAGAATAAAAAAATTAAATTTTGATTATTTTTATTTTGATCTAACTTTAATATTTTGACAAACTTAATTGATATGATATTTAGTTTGATTTTGAGCTTGCCCAATTAAATAAGGTTGACTGGTGTAAGGGTTTCATGTGAAATTTAAAAAATATATAAATTATAATTTTCTTTTATAGTTTTCTCATATGACATATTAATAAAATTTTACATGTGATAATTAAAAATCTTGAATATTTATTTAATTATTCCCATAAATATTTAAAATTTTAAAATAATATTTATTTTTCACATAAAGATATAATTTATGTTTCATCATCGTTGTAATTATATATATATATATATATATATATTATATTTAATATATTATTTTGATTATTATTTTATTATTATAAACTATTTTAGTATATATTAGAATGAAGAAATTTGATGATTATTACTTGTAACAAATATATTTAAGTTTTATCTGATCAATAGCTACCAAAATGGCTTCGGAAAGAAGACTTCTATGATGTAAATTAAATAAATATTTTATTATTTATAAGATATTTTAAATTATATTTTAAATTATTATATTGGTCTTGTAGTCGTCAAGTGGTCTCGACCAATAATTTATAAAATATATTTAAAAAATTAATTTTAAATGATATTAAAAAATAATATTCATAATAGTATACATAGTTTCGAGACTTAAATAATCATAAGAGAGAATCTACTCCAAATAATTTGATAATGAGATAGGATGATATTATTTTGGATATCATTATCGTTTAAGGTTTGTATACTTAGTATCAGTAATACTATTCTACAAAGATGGTATTAGTCCTCTATAAATAATTTTATGTTAATATTTTATCCAAAAGTGAAATAAAGATAATATCAATAGTTTAATATTTATTAAAAAACTTAAAATATTAATATTATTTTATTTTATTATATTGATACTTCCTTCATTATAATCTTATAACTATCCATAAATTTTTTTAGATTAAATTATTATAAATAACTTAAGCATATGTAATTTATACTAGTTTTATTAGTCCTTTATCATACTAGTTTAAAAGATCATAAACATAACTACTTAAAATTCTATGGAATAAATAATTAATATAAATTATTAAAAAAAGTCTAAAAGACTCAATTTTATGATAATTACTAATACTATTTAAATTTCATTATAGTATACAACTATCACACTAAAATATTTAAAATTAATTTAAATTTATTGATAAGTCATTGGTTGATATATTAATAAAAGAATTAATTGAAATTTAGTTTGATAAAGAAATTCAAGATTATATTTTCAATATGGCGTTGTAAGATCAAAAGCATTAGGCATGAATATAGTTGAATCTTTTCTTGTATATTTTTTTTTATTTTATTTCTTCTTAATTTAACTTATTTAAAATTCACTATAATAAAATAAAAAATAAGTGAAATTTAAATGAGGTGACTAGTACTACCAAGGGAGTAGATAATAATAAAAGGTTAAAGCATAGTTTATTAAATAAATTTACTGAGTTTATAAATACTATATAAACTCATAAAAAAAATTTCATAGAAGAATACTACTTCTATGATAAGAAATATCATATTAAAAAGGATTATAAGATTTTGATTCAAAAGGCAAAGATATAAGCTTGATTTTTGTATATTTTGAATCCAATGTTATAGAAGTCCTTTTCTAATACTTATTAGATTAATACTAATATTTCAACTTATGTTACTAATAATAGAGATCCATTTTAATATGATAACAAAAAAAAAGTATGAAATATTCATTATTATAAAGAATCATCTTAAAGCAAAAGCGACGATAATTGATATTTAACTATGCCTAGAGATAATTTATTTAATGAATCTTGAGGATACATGCTATTCCTATAATTCTAGAAATTTAGGTTCTTTATCTAGAATTATCAAGATATTAAGTTTTTTTGTGGTTGTAAGCTCAATATATTTATGATTCAATAAAAGTTAAATATTAAATTATATATAATAGTTTATACAAAATGAATATGAATCTTGATATTCTAATGATCCTGTAATCAAATATTGGAATGAAATATAATTTCATAAACTCTTTGAGATTATATATGTTTATATTTATGGGTCACTATATATTTTCTATTTTAGTGTAGAGAGATATTTTATCATATTTATAAATAATCGATTAAGATATAACTATATATATCTAACTCATGTAAGATCTCATACTATTGACACCTTTGGTGTATATAAATATAGTTAAAAGATAATTAGATATACAAGTTAAAATTATAATATTTGATAGGTGATAAATTTTATGGTAGTAATGATAAACTTGATTGAAATTCTAGTTCTTTTGTTAGACTCCTAGAAAAGTGAGGTATTCAATATATCTTTTAGGTCTATCATACTATAATGAGATTTCAAAAAGGTAAAATCATGTTATTAGGAGTATGATGATTTATTTTTCTATATTTGAATCAATATAAAGAAAATATCTAAGGACGGTTATGTAAATCTTGAACAGGATTCGTAGTAAGTAAATTTCATCGACTTCTTTTAAGTTATAGATGGGTAAGAAACTTGAGACATTTACATATTTATGATTGTCTTAAAAAAATAAAGGTCTTCAACTCACATGAAAAAAATTTAGATTTAAGGATTATTTTTAGATATTTTTATTATTTATTTAGAAAAGTTCAAAAGGGTATTGATTTTATTGTCATGATCATAGTACGAGGATAGTAAAAATATGATAATGCAAGATTCTTAGAAAATAATAAATCAATAAGAGTAAAAATCTCGAAAGTTAATCTTGATATTGAGAAAATATAGTTTGTACTCCTTTATCATTTAAATTTGAGAGATTATCATTCCAAGTTACTAAAAGAACTGATGAAAGTAAATAATGAAATAGTATTAATAAACTCTCAAATGATGTTGATGTCATCGCTAATGATCTTATAGAATAATCATATTTGACAGTTTTAAAAAGATCTAAAAAAGAAAGGAGATATATCATTTCTAATTATTATGTGGTATATTTACAAGAATTAGATTATGACAGAAGTATGAAAAGATCCCTCATTATTTTCATAAGTTATGAAAAATAATGATTCTGAAAAGTGATATAATGTGATGAAAGTAGAGTTAAAATCAATGAACTAAAATGATATTTGAAAACTCATCGGATTTATCAATAATTATAAAATAGTCAATTATAAATGAGTCTTTAAGATAAAATATGACTCAAATGATCAAAGTGGGTTTCGCTCAAATTATGGAGCTGGGCAATATTGCTTCCTCTTGACATGCATGGCATGCTGAGTATGGAAAAACCTATTCCCAATCTCAATCATAAGAGGGGAGCATCACTTAATTAAAATAAGCGGGTTGGTCAGACTTTATAATGACTAATATCTTCAACTATAGTTAAAAGTATGAACAGTTTGACCTTAGAGCTCTTTGAATACTGAAAAGAGAGCAACATTAGATTGTAGTGCCTTGCTAATACTATGATCAAGCTTAAACATTACATAGATGAGTTACATGATAATTTGGATGATAGTTTTCCAAACACAATCTTTCCAATCAACTGAAATGAAGCTCATTTCTGCACATATTATGAGAAGTCAAAAAGCCAAAGACTATGATTGCCTTATGAATAGTGACAACAAAACCAAGCTCTTGGGAAACAACGCAGGCATCTTTTCATTTACGATACTTTTGAGGGCGTTTCTGACCACTAATCAAGTAAATAGTACCATCAAGTTTATTAACTTATATTGGTGGAAGATGATCAAAGTTAACCGTATCCTCGATATTATAAATTTTGATTATAATTATTAATAAATAAAAAATTAAATTAAATTATGATAGATTTTTTTGGAAGGGCTCTCATAATTATCATCCTATATATATGTTGCTTTTGCTAATAAAAGGATATGACCTATTAAAGACGAACAATTAGTTATTGAGATTACAGATATATTCTCAATTATAGTTAATCCCTAAGTTATTGCTCATAGCGGTAATGCGAAAGATAAGAAAAGAGGAAAAGATGAGTCTAGTTATCTTCGTAGATTCACGTCCTTACAGTTTTTGAATCCAACAACAATGCACTTGTAGATCAAATAAAGACTTTATGAATAGCATCAAAAGGTACACATCTGATCTATCATTATTTGATTTTAGTTTCTAATATTAAAGATTTTTGCATAATAGTAACATAAACATAGTTTTATGTTTATAATTAATATCAGAGCCATATTTTTAAATAATTTAGATCGTAAAAGCATTTTAAATATACTTCGTATTTAGATATATTTATCAACACTCTTTTGCTTATAAAAATATATTATTTAGTTTTGATTTATGATGCTTAAACGATTTGTTTGTATTATCAATTTACTATTTAATCTACTTCGTTCTATCGCTTGCTTCTGAGCAACGTGAAGTTCCTCGTGCTTGATCGATGAACCACTATTAAAAGCACGAGCTCAATTGTTGAGGGTGGCAAATTTCAACTGTCACGAGCTCAATTGTGGGTGGCAACTGCTCATGCAATAAAAGCACCATGGGGTGCGATAGTCGACAATGATTATATGCAACATCTTTATGGCAACCAACCTACCTTGGTCACAAGCTATTATAGTAGTACCATTGCCTACGATACCTACACTAGTGTCGCTGTATGTGGCGACTATTGTACTGTCGTTACTTGTGAGAGTTGTGGCTGCTTGAGCAACATCATTGCTTGTGACGGTTGCAGCGTTGCGTTTGACCAATAGCAATGATAACATCACTGTAGCATTTGTTGGCTAAGGGCGATGTTGATTGGACATTGAAGGCCGTGGTACCCATCGATTGCATGATTGAGTCGTTAGCATAGCCGCACACCATAGCGATTGTGGTGGTCACTAATTAGTGCACAACCATGGATGACCTTGATGACACGACACAATGACAATGTGGTCGCCTATTGACATAGATACACGTGAGCATGATAGCACAATGTGATGACGGTGAGGCATTGTTGGTCAACCACATGAGAACAATTGTGTCACCATGGGTGGTGCGCAAGCGATAGATGATCGGTGTGCCATTGGTGAGACTCGTGCGCATAGGCAAAGTGGAACACAATGATGGTGACAACTGCGATGACGTTCTAGAGTTTTTTTTTTTATTAACTAAAAGAATATTTTTACCCCTTAGAAATAAGATAATTTCAATCTGTGTCCTTTAAATATATTTTTTAATTATGCTCTTTAGAAATCGAATATTTGTATTATATATCTCATAAAAAAAATTATAGTTTTACAATTCAAAAATTAAAGATTTATGACTTATGTTCTCATTTATAAAATTAATTAATTTAATTGATTTTCATCAAATATTTTTATCGGACTAAATCGTGACTATATCTTGACAGCTTGATTAGATTTAGATTAAGTTTTAATATGATTAAAAAAAATTAAATTTTGATCAATCTTAATTTTTTGACTAACTTAATTGATATGATGTTTAGTTTAATTTGAGTATACCCAATTAAATAGGTTTGGCTAGTCTAAGGGTTTCATGCGAAATTTTAAAAATATAAATTATAATATTCTTTTATAGATTTTTTATATGACATATTGATAAAATCTTGCATGTGATAATTAAAAATATAATAATTATTTTTAATATTTATTTGATTATTCACATAAATATGTTTAAAATTATTAAATAATATTTATTTTTTTATATAAGGGTACAATTTATGTTTCATAATGATTGTAATTATCATATGAGTTATTATTTTGTATACCTGAATCAATGTAATGAGAAGTTCTAAGGATGGTTATATATATCTTGAACATGATTTTTAGTAAGTCAATTCTATCAAACTTTTTTTGAGTTATGGATTGGTAGGAAACTCAACTTAAGATATTTACATATTTATGATTATCCTAAAGAGGTAAAGGTTTTCAATTCATATAAAATTAATTTGGATTCAAGGACTATTTTTGAATATTCTATAATCTATCTAGAAAATTTTAAAGAGGTATATATTTGATTGTCATAATCATAAGGATAATTGAATATGGTAATAGAAGATTCTTAGAAAATAATAAATCAGTGAAATTTTAAATCTCGAAAGTTAATCTTGATATTGAGAAAATATAAGTTGATACTCCTTTATCATTTATATTCGAGAGATTATTGTTCCTTAAGTCACCACAAGAATTGATGAGGGTGAATAATAAAATAATTTTGATGAACTCATATATTATATTGTTGTCATCGCTAATAATCTTATAGAATAAACATAATTGATAGTTTTGATAATATCTCAAAACGAAAAGAGATATGTCATTTTTTATTATTATGTGGTATATTTATAAGAATTAGATTGTGATATATGAATTAAAAGATCTCTTATTATTTTCATAATTAATGAAAAATAATGATTCTGAAAATTAATATGATGCAATAAAAATAGAGCTGAAATTAATGAATCAAAATATTTGAGAACTTATTGAATTACGTGTGCCATTGGTGAGACTCGTGCGCATAGGCAAAGTGGAACACAATGATGGTGACAACTGCGATGACGTTCTAGAGTTTTTTTTTTTATTAACCTAAAAGAATATTTTTACCCCTTAGAAATAAGATAATTTCAATCTGTGTCCTTTAAATATATTTTTTAATTATGCTCTTTAGAAATCGAATATTTGTATTATATATCTCATAAAAAAAATTATAGTTTTACAATTCAAAAATTAAAGATTTATGACTTATGTTCTCATTTATAAAATTAATTAATTTAATTGATTTTCATCAAATATTTTTATCGGACTAAATCGTGACTATATCTTGACAGCTTGATTAGATTTAGATTAAGTTTTAATATGATTAAAAAAAATTAAATTTTGATCAATCTTAATTTTTTGACTAACTTAATTGATATGATGTTTAGTTTAATTTGAGTATACCCAATTAAATAGGTTTGGCTAGTCTAAGGGTTTCATGCGAAATTTTAAAAATATAAATTATAATATTCTTTTATAGATTTTTTATATGACATATTGATAAAATCTTGCATGTGATAATTAAAAATATAATAATTATTTTTAATATTTATTTGATTATTCACATAAATATGTTTAAAATTATTAAATAATATTTATTTTTTTATATAAGGGTACAATTTATGTTTCATAATGATTGTAATTATCATATGAGTTATTATTTTGTATACCTGAATCAATGTAATGAGAAGTTCTAAGGATGGTTATATATATCTTGAACATGATTTTTAGTAAGTCAATTCTATCAAACTTTTTTTGAGTTATGGATTGGTAGGAAACTCAACTTAAGATATTTACATATTTATGATTATCCTAAAGAGGTAAAGGTTTTCAATTCATATAAAATTAATTTGGATTCAAGGACTATTTTTGAATATTCTATAATCTATCTAGAAAATTTTAAAGAGGTATATATTTGATTGTCATAATCATAAGGATAATTGAATATGGTAATAGAAGATTCTTAGAAAATAATAAATCAGTGAAATTTTAAATCTCGAAAGTTAATCTTGATATTGAGAAAATATAAGTTGATACTCCTTTATCATTTATATTCGAGAGATTATTGTTCCTTAAGTCACCACAAGAATTGATGAGGGTGAATAATAAAATAATTTTGATGAACTCATATATTATATTGTTGTCATCGCTAATAATCTTATAGAATAAACATAATTGATAGTTTTGATAATATCTCAAAACGAAAAGAGATATGTCATTTTTTATTATTATGTGGTATATTTATAAGAATTAGATTGTGATATATGAATTAAAAGATCTCTTATTATTTTCATAATTAATGAAAAATAATGATTCTGAAAATTAATATGATGCAATAAAAATAGAGCTGAAATTAATGAATCAAAATATTTGAGAACTTATTGAATTACGTGTGCCATTGGTGAGACTCGTGCGCATAGGCAAAGTGGAACACAATGATGGTGACAACTGCGATGACGTTCTAGAGTTTATTTTTTTATTAACCTAAAAGAATATTTTTACCCCTTAGAAATAAGATAATTTCAATCTGTGTCCTTTAAATATATTTTTTAATTATGCTCTTTAGAAATCGAATATTTGTATTATATATCTCATAAAAAAAATTATAGTTTTACAATTCAAAAATTAAAGATTTATGACTTATGTTCTCATTTATAAAATTAATTAATTTAATTGATTTTCATCAAATATTTTTATCGGACTAAATCGTGACTATATCTTGACAGCTTGATTAGATTTAGATTAAGTTTTAATATGATTAAAAAAAATTAAATTTTGATCAATCTTAATTTTTTGACTAACTTAATTGATATGATGTTTAGTTTAATTTGAGTATACCCAATTAAATAGGTTTGGCTAGTCTAAGGGTTTCATGCGAAATTTTAAAAATATAAATTATAATATTCTTTTATAGATTTTTTATATGACATATTGATAAAATCTTGCATGTGATAATTAAAAATATAATAATTATTTTTAATATTTATTTGATTATTCACATAAATATGTTTAAAATTATTAAATAATATTTATTTTTTTATATAAGGGTACAATTTATGTTTCATAATGATTGTAATTATCATATGAGTTATTATTTTGTATACCTGAATCAATGTAATGAGAAGTTCTAAGGATGGTTATATATATCTTGAACATGATTTTTAGTAAGTCAATTCTATCAAACTTTTTTTGAGTTATGGATTGGTAGGAAACTCAACTTAAGATATTTACATATTTATGATTATCCTAAAGAGGTAAAGGTTTTCAATTCATATAAAATTAATTTAGATTCAAGGACTATTTTTGAATATTCTATAATCTATCTAGAAAATTTTAAAGAGGTATATATTTGATTGTCATAATCATAAGGATAATTGAATATGGTAATAGAAGATTCTTAGAAAATAATAAATCAGTGAAATTTTAAATCTCGAAAGTTAATCTTGATATTGAGAAAATATAAGTTGATACTCCTTTATCATTTATATTCGAGAGATTATTGTTCCTTAAGTCACCACAAGAATTGATGAGGGTGAATAATAAAATAATTTTGATGAACTCATATATTATATTGTTGTCATCGCTAATAATCTTATAGAATAAACATAATTGATAGTTTTGATAATATCTCAAAACGAAAAGAGATATGTCATTTTTTATTATTATGTGGTATATTTATAAGAATTAGATTGTGATATATGAATTAAAAGATCTCTTATTATTTTCATAATTAATGAAAAATAATGATTCTGAAAATTAATATGATGCAATAAAAATAGAGCTGAAATTAATGAATCAAAATATTTGAGAACTTATTGAATTACGTGTGCCATTGGTGAGACTCGTGCGCATAGGCAAAGTGGAACACAATGATGGTGACAACTGCGATGACGTTCTAGAGTTTTTTTTTTTATTAACCTAAAAGAATATTTTTACCCCTTAGAAATAAGATAATTTCAATCTGTGTCCTTTAAATATATTTTTTAATTATGCTCTTTAGAAATCGAATATTTGTATTATATATCTCATAAAAAAAATTATAGTTTTACAATTCAAAAATTAAAGATTTATGACTTATGTTCTCATTTATAAAATTAATTAATTTAATTGATTTTCATCAAATATTTTTATCGGACTAAATCGTGACTATATCTTGACAGCTTGATTAGATTTAGATTAAGTTTTAATATGATTAAAAAAAATTAAATTTTGATCAATCTTAATTTTTTGACTAACTTAATTGATATGATGTTTAGTTTAATTTGAGTATACCCAATTAAATAGGTTTGGCTAGTCTAAGGGTTTCATGCGAAATTTTAAAAATATAAATTATAATATTCTTTTATAGATTTTTTATATGACATATTGATAAAATCTTGCATGTGATAATTAAAAATATAATAATTATTTTTAATATTTATTTGATTATTCACATAAATATGTTTAAAATTATTAAATAATATTTATTTTTTTATATAAGGGTACAATTTATGTTTCATAATGATTGTAATTATCATATGAGTTATTATTTTGTATACCTGAATCAATGTAATGAGAAGTTCTAAGGATGGTTATATATATCTTGAACATGATTTTTAGTAAGTCAATTCTATCAAACTTTTTTTGAGTTATGGATTGGTAGGAAACTCAACTTAAGATATTTACATATTTATGATTATCCTAAAGAGGTAAAGGTTTTCAATTCATATAAAATTAATTTAGATTCAAGGACTATTTTTGAATATTCTATAATCTATCTAGAAAATTTTAAAGAGGTATATATTTGATTGTCATAATCATAAGGATAATTGAATATGGTAATAGAAGATTCTTAGAAAATAATAAATCAGTGAAATTTTAAATCTCGAAAGTTAATCTTGATATTGAGAAAATATAAGTTGATACTCCTTTATCATTTATATTCGAGAGATTATTGTTCCTTAAGTCACCACAAGAATTGATGAGGGTGAATAATAAAATAATTTTGATGAACTCATATATTATATTGTTGTCATCGCTAATAATCTTATAGAATAAACATAATTGATAGTTTTGATAATATCTCAAAACGAAAAGAGATATGTCATTTTTTATTATTATGTGGTATATTTATAAGAATTAGATTGTGATATATGAATTAAAAGATCTCTTATTATTTTCATAATTAATGAAAAATAATGATTCTGAAAATTAATATGATGCAATAAAAATAGAGCTGAAATTAATGAATCAAAATATTTGAGAACTCATTGAATTACGTGTGCCATTGGTGAGACTCGTGCGCATAGGCAAAGTGGAACACAATGATGGTGACAACTGCGATGACGTTCTAGAGTTTTTTTTTTTATTAACCTAAAAGAATATTTTTACCCCTTAGAAATAAGATAATTTCAATCTGTGTCCTTTAAATATATTTTTTAATTATGCTCTTTAGAAATCAAATATTTGTATTATATATCTCATAAAAAAAATTATAGTTTTACAATTCAAAAATTAAAGATTTATGACTTATGTTCTCATTTATAAAATTAATTAATTTAATTGATTTTCATCAAATATTTTTATCGGACTAAATCGTGACTATATCTTGACAGCTTGATTAGATTTAGATTAAGTTTTAATATGATTAAAAAAAATTAAATTTTGATCAATCTTAATTTTTTGACTAACTTAATTGATATGATGTTTAGTTTAATTTGAGTATACCCAATTAAATAGGTTTGGCTAGTCTAAGGGTTTCATGCGAAATTTTAAAAATATAAATTATAATATTCTTTTATAGATTTTTTATATGACATATTGATAAAATCTTGCATGTGATAATTAAAAATATAATAATTATTTTTAATATTTATTTGATTATTCACATAAATATGTTTAAAATTATTAAATAATATTTATTTTTTTATATAAGGGTACAATTTATGTTTCATAATGATTGCAATTATCATATGAGTTATTATTTTGTATACCTGAATCAATGTAATGAGAAGTTCTAAGGATGGTTATATATATCTTGAACATGATTTTTAGTAAGTCAATTCTATCAAACTTTTTTTGAGTTATGGATTGGTAGGAAACTCAACTTAAGATATTTACATATTTATGATTATCCTAAAGAGGTAAAGGTTTTCAATTCATATAAAATTAATTTGGATTCAAGGACTATTTTTGAATATTCTATAATCTATCTAGAAAATTTTAAAGAGGTATATATTTGATTGTCATAATCATAAGGATAATTGAATATGGTAATAGAAGATTCTTAGAAAATAATAAATCAGTGAAATTTAAAATCTCGAAAGTTAATCTTGATATTGAGAAAATATAAGTTGATACTCCTTTATCATTTATATTCGAGAGATTATTGTTCCTTAAGTCACCACAAGAATTGATGAGGGTGAATAATAAAATAATTTTGATGAACTCATATATTATATTGTTGTCATCGCTAATAATATTATAGAATAAACATAATTGATAGTTTTGATAATATCTCAAAACGAAAAGAGATATGTCATTTTTTATTATTATGTGGTATATTTATAAGAATTAGATTGTGATATATGAATTAAAAATCTCTTATTATTTTCATAATTAATGAAAAATAATGATTCTGAAAATTAATATGATGCAATAAAAATAGAGCTGAAATTAATGAATCAAAATATTTGAGAACTCATTGAATTACGTGTGCCATTGGTGAGACTCGTGCGCATAGGCAAAGTGGAACACAATGATGGTGACAACTGCGATGACGTTCTAGAGTTTTTTTTTTTATTAACCTAAAAGAATATTTTTACCCCTTAGAAATAAGATAATTTCAATCTGTGTCCTTTAAATATATTTTTTAATTATGCTCTTTAGAAATCGAATATTTGTATTATATATCTCATAAAAAAAATTATAGTTTTACAATTCAAAAATTAAAGATTTATGACTTATGTTCTCATTTATAAAATTAATTAATTTAATTGATTTTCATCAAATATTTTTATCGGACTAAATCGTGACTATATCTTGACAGCTTGATTAGATTTAGATTAAGTTTTAATATGATTAAAAAAAATTAAATTTTGATCAATCTTAATTTTTTGACTAACTTAATTGATATGATGTTTAGTTTAATTTGAGTATACCCAATTAAATAGGTTTGGCTAGTCTAAGGGTTTCATGCGAAATTTTAAAAATATAAATTATAATATTCTTTTATAGATTTTTTATATGACATATTGATAAAATCTTGCATGTGATAATTAAAAATATAATAATTATTTTTAATATTTATTTGATTATTCACATAAATATGTTTAAAATTATTAAATAATATTTATTTTTTTATATAAGGGTACAATTTATGTTTCATAATGATTGCAATTATCATATGAGTTATTATTTTGTATACCTGAATCAATGTAATGAGAAGTTCTAAGGATGGTTATATATATCTTGAACATGATTTTTAGTAAGTCAATTCTATCAAACTTTTTTTGAGTTATGGATTGGTAGGAAACTCAACTTAAGATATTTACATATTTATGATTATCCTAAAGAGGTAAAGGTTTTCAATTCATATAAAATTAATTTGGATTCAAGGACTATTTTTGAATATTCTATAATCTATCTAGAAAATTTTAAAGAGGTATATATTTGATTGTCATAATCATAAGGATAATTGAATATGGTAATAGAAGATTCTTAGAAAATAATAAATCAGTGAAATTTAAAATCTCGAAAGTTAATCTTGATATTGAGAAAATATAAGTTGTTACTCCTTTATCATTTATATTCGAGAGATTATTGTTCCTTAAGTCACCACAAGAATTGATGAGGGTGAATAATAAAATAATTTTGATGAACTCATATATTATATTGTTGTCATCGCTAATAATCTTATAGAATAAACATAATTGATAGTTTTGATAATATCTCAAAACGAAAAGAGATATGTCATTTTTTATTATTATGTGGTATATTTATAAGAATTAGATTGTGATATATGAATTAAAAGATCTCTTATTATTTTCATAATTAATGAAAAATAATGATTCTGAAAATTAATATGATGCAATAAAAATAGAGCTGAAATTAATGAATCAAAATATTTGAGAACTCATTGAATTACGTGTGCCATTGGTGAGACTCGTGCGCATAGGCAAAGTGGAACACAATGATGGTGACAACTGCGATGACGTTCTAGAGTTTTTTTTTTTATTAACCTAAAAGAATATTTTTACCCCTTAGAAATAAGATAATTTCAATCTGTGTCCTTTAAATATATTTTTTAATTATGCTCTTTAGAAATCGAATATTTGTATTATATATCTCATAAAAAAAATTATAGTTTTACAATTCAAAAATTAAAGATTTATGACTTATGTTCTCATTTATAAAATTAATTAATTTAATTGATTTTCATCAAATATTTTTATCGGACTAAATCGTGACTATATCTTGACAGCTTGATTAGATTTAGATTAAGTTTTAATATGATTAAAAAAAATTAAATTTTGATCAATCTTAATTTTTTGACTAACTTAATTGATATGATGTTTAGTTTAATTTGAGTATACCCAATTAAATAGGTTTGGCTAGTCTAAGGGTTTCATGCGAAATTTTAAAAATATAAATTATAATATTCTTTTATAGATTTTTTATATGACATATTGATAAAATCTTGCATGTGATAATTAAAAATATAATAATTATTTTTAATATTTATTTGATTATTCACATAAATATGTTTAAAATTATTAAATAATATTTATTTTTTTATATAAGGGTACAATTTATGTTTCATAATGATTGCAATTATCATATGAGTTATTATTTTGTATACCTGAATCAATGTAATGAGAAGTTCTAAGGATGGTTATATATATCTTGAACATGATTTTTAGTAAGTCAATTCTATCAAACTTTTTTTGAGTTATGGATTGGTAGGAAACTCAACTTAAGATATTTACATATTTATGATTATCCTAAAGAGGTAAAGGTTTTCAATTCATATAAAATTAATTTGGATTCAAGGACTATTTTTGAATATTCTATAATCTATCTAGAAAATTTTAAAGAGGTATATATTTGATTGTCATAATCATAAGGATAATTGAATATGGTAATAGAAGATTCTTAGAAAATAATAAATCAGTGAAATTTAAAATCTCGAAAGTTAATCTTGATATTGAGAAAATATAAGTTGATACTCCTTTATCATTTATATTCGAGAGATTATTGTTCCTTAAGTCACCACAAGAATTGATGAGGGTGAATAATAAAATAATTTTGATGAACTCATATATTATATTGTTGTCATCGCTAATAATCTTATAGAATAAACATAATTGATAGTTTTGATAATATCTCAAAACGAAAAGAGATATGTCATTTTTTATTATTATGTGGTATATTTATAAGAATTAGATTGTGATATATGAATTAAAAGATCTCTTATTATTTTCATAATTAATGAAAAATAATGATTCTGAAAATTAATATGATGCAATAAAAATAGAGCTGAAATTAATGAATCAAAATATTTGAGAACTCATTGAATTACGTGTGCCATTGGTGAGACTCGTGCGCATAGGCAAAGTGGAACACAATGATGGTGACAACTGCGATGACGTTCTAGAGTTTTTTTTTTTATTAACCTAAAAGAATATTTTTACCCCTTAGAAATAAGATAATTTCAATCTGTGTCCTTTAAATATATTTTTTAATTATGCTCTTTAGAAATCGAATATTTGTATTATATATCTCATAAAAAAAATTATAGTTTTACAATTCAAAAATTAAAGATTTATGACTTATGTTCTCATTTATAAAATTAATTAATTTAATTGATTTTCATCAAATATTTTTATCGGACTAAATCGTGACTATATCTTGACAGCTTGATTAGATTTAGATTAAGTTTTAATATGATTAAAAAAAATTAAATTTTGATCAATCTTAATTTTTTGACTAACTTAATTGATATGATGTTTAGTTTAATTTGAGTATACCCAATTAAATAGGTTTGGCTAGTCTAAGGGTTTCATGCGAAATTTTAAAAATATAAATTATAATATTCTTTTATAGATTTTTTATATGACATATTGATAAAATCTTGCATGTGATAATTAAAAATATAATAATTATTTTTAATATTTATTTGATTATTCACATAAATATGTTTAAAATTATTAAATAATATTTATTTTTTTATATAAGGGTACAATTTATGTTTCATAATGATTGCAATTATCATATGAGTTATTATTTTGTATACCTGAATCAATGTAATGAGAAGTTCTAAGGATGGTTATATATATCTTGAACATGATTTTTAGTAAGTCAATTCTATCAAACTTTTTTTGAGTTATGGATTGGTAGGAAACTCAACTTAAGATATTTACATATTTATGATTATCCTAAAGAGGTAAAGGTTTTCAATTCATATAAAATTAATTTGGATTCAAGGACTATTTTTGAATATTCTATAATCTATCTAGAAAATTTTAAAGAGGTATATATTTGATTGTCATAATCATAAGGATAATTGAATATGGTAATAGAAGATTCTTAGAAAATAATAAATCAGTGAAATTTAAAATCTCGAAAGTTAATCTTGATATTGAGAAAATATAAGTTGATACTCCTTTATCATTTATATTCGAGAGATTATTGTTCCTTAAGTCACCACAAGAATTGATGATGGTGAATAATAAAATAATTTTGATGAACTCATATATTATATTGTTGTCATCGCTAATAATCTTATAGAATAAACATAATTGATAGTTTTGATAATATCTCAAAACGAAAAGAGATATGTCATTTTTTATTATTATGTGGTATATTTATAAGAATTAGATTGTGATATATGAATTAAAAGATCTCTTATTATTTTCATAATTAATGAAAAATAATGATTCTGAAAATTAATATGATGCAATAAAAATAGAGCTGAAATTAATGAATCAAAATATTTGAGAACTCATTGAATTACGTGTGCCATTGGTGAGACTCGTGCGCATAGGCAAAGTGGAACACAATGATGGTGACAACTGCGATGACGTTCTAGAGTTTTTTTTTTTATTAACCTAAAAGAATATTTTTACCCCTTAGAAATAAGATAATTTCAATCTGTGTCCTTTAAATATATTTTTTAATTATGCTCTTTAGAAATCGAATATTTGTATTATATATCTCATAAAAAAAATTATAGTTTTACAATTCAAAAATTAAAGATTTATGACTTATGTTCTCATTTATAAAATTAATTAATTTAATTGATTTTCATCAAATATTTTTATCGGACTAAATCGTGACTATATCTTGACAGCTTGATTAGATTTAGATTAAGTTTTAATATGATTAAAAAAAATTAAATTTTGATCAATCTTAATTTTTTGACTAACTTAATTGATATGATGTTTAGTTTAATTTGAGTATACCCAATTAAATAGGTTTGGCTAGTCTAAGGGTTTCATGCGAAATTTTAAAAATATAAATTATAATATTCTTTTATAGATTTTTTATATGACATATTGATAAAATCTTGCATGTGATAATTAAAAATATAATAATTATTTTTAATATTTATTTGATTATTCACATAAATATGTTTAAAATTATTAAATAATATTTATTTTTTTATATAAGGGTACAATTTATGTTTCATAATGATTGCAATTATCATATGAGTTATTATTTTGTATACCTGAATCAATGTAATGAGAAGTTCTAAGGATGGTTATATATATCTTGAACATGATTTTTAGTAAGTCAATTCTATCAAACTTTTTTTGAGTTATGGATTGGTAGGAAACTCAACTTAAGATATTTACATATTTATGATTATCCTAAAGAGGTAAAGGTTTTCAATTCATATAAAATTAATTTGGATTCAAGGACTATTTTTGAATATTCTATAATCTATCTAGAAAATTTTAAAGAGGTATATATTTGATTGTCATAATCATAAGGATAATTGAATATGGTAATAGAAGATTCTTAGAAAATAATAAATCAGTGAAATTTAAAATCTCGAAAGTTAATCTTGATATTGAGAAAATATAAGTTGATACTCCTTTATCATTTATATTCGAGAGATTATTGTTCCTTAAGTCACCACAAGAATTGATGAGGGTGAATAATAAAATAATTTTGATGAACTCATATATTATATTACTGTCATCGCTAATAATCTTATAGAATAAACATAATTGATAGTTTTGATAATATCTCAAAACGAAAAGAGATATGTCATTTTTTATTATTATGTGGTATATTTATAAGAATTAGATTGTGATATATGAATTAAAAATCTCTTATTATTTTCATAATTAATGAAAAATAATGATTCTGAAAATTAATATGATGCAATAAAAATAGAGCTGAAATTAATGAATCAAAATATTTGAGAACTCATTGAATTACGTGTGCCATTGGTGAGACTCGTGCGCATAGGCAAAGTGGAACACAATGATGGTGACAACTGCGATGACGTTCTAGAGTTTTTTTTTTTATTAACCTAAAAGAATATTTTTACCCCTTAGAAATAAGATAATTTCAATCTGTGTCCTTTAAATATATTTTTTAATTATGCTCTTTAGAAATCGAATATTTGTATTATATATCTCATAAAAAAAATTATAGTTTTACAATTCAAAAATTAAAGATTTATGACTTATGTTCTCATTTATAAAATTAATTAATTTAATTGATTTTCATCAAATATTTTTATCGGACTAAATCGTGACTATATCTTGACAGCTTGATTAGATTTAGATTAAGTTTTAATATGATTAAAAAAAATTAAATTTTGATCAATCTTAATTTTTTGACTAACTTAATTGATATGATGTTTAGTTTAATTTGAGTATACCCAATTAAATAGGTTTGGCTAGTCTAAGGGTTTCATGCGAAATTTTAAAAATATAAATTATAATATTCTTTTATAGATTTTTTATATGACATATTGATAAAATCTTGCATGTGATAATTAAAAATATAATAATTATTTTTAATATTTATTTGATTATTCACATAAATATGTTTAAAATTATTAAATAATATTTATTTTTTTATATAAGGGTACAATTTATGTTTCATAATGATTGCAATTATCATATGAGTTATTATTTTGTATACCTGAATCAATGTAATGAGAAGTTCTAAGGATGGTTATATATATCTTGAACATGATTTTTAGTAAGTCAATTCTATCAAACTTTTTTTGAGTTATGGATTGGTAGGAAACTCAACTTAAGATATTTACATATTTATGATTATCCTAAAGAGGTAAAGGTTTTCAATTCATATAAAATTAATTTGGATTCAAGGACTATTTTTGAATATTCTATAATCTATCTAGAAAATTTTAAAGAGGTATATATTTGATTGTCAAAATCATAAGGATAATTGAATATGGTAATAGAAGATTCTTAGAAAATAATAAATCAGTGAAATTTAAAATCTCGAAAGTTAATCTTGATATTGAGAAAATATAAGTTGATACTCCTTTATCATTTATATTCGAGAGATTATTGTTCCTTAAGTCACCACAAGAATTGATGAGGGTGAATAATAAAATAATTTTGATGAACTCATATATTATATTGTTGTCATCGCTAATAATCTTATAGAATAAACATAATTGATAGTTTTGATAATATCTCAAAACGAAAAGAGATATGTCATTTTTTATTATTATGTGGTATATTTATAAGAATTAGATTGTGATATATGAATTAAAAATCTCTTATTATTTTCATAATTAATGAAAAATAATGATTCTGAAAATTAATATGATGCAATAAAAATAGAGCTGAAATTAATGAATCAAAATATTTGAGAACTCATTGAATTACGTGTGCCATTGGTGAGACTCGTGCGCATAGGCAAAGTGGAACACAATGATGGTGACAACTGCGATGACGTTCTAGAGTTTTTTTTTTTATTAACCTAAAAGAATATTTTTACCCCTTAGAAATAAGATAATTTCAATCTGTGTCCTTTAAATATATTTTTTAATTATGCTCTTTAGAAATCGAATATTTGTATTATATATCTCATAAAAAAAATTATAGTTTTACAATTCAAAAATTAAAGATTTATGACTTATGTTCTCATTTATAAAATTAATTAATTTAATTGATTTTCATCAAATATTTTTATCGGACTAAATCGTGACTATATCTTGACAGCTTGATTAGATTTAGATTAAGTTTTAATATGATTAAAAAAAATTAAATTTTGATCAATCTTAATTTTTTGACTAACTTAATTGATATGATGTTTAGTTTAATTTGAGTATACCCAATTAAATAGGTTTGGCTAGTCTAAGGGTTTCATGCGAAATTTTAAAAATATAAATTATAATATTCTTTTATAGATTTTTTATATGACATATTGATAAAATCTTGCATGTGATAATTAAAAATATAATAATTATTTTTAATATTTATTTGATTATTCACATAAATATGTTTAAAATTATTAAATAATATTTATTTTTTTATATAAGGGTACAATTTATGTTTCATAATGATTGCAATTATCATATGAGTTATTATTTTGTATACCTGAATCAATGTAATGAGAAGTTCTAAGGATGGTTATATATATCTTGAACATGATTTTTAGTAAGTCAATTCTATCAAACTTTTTTTGAGTTATGGATTGGTAGGAAACTCAACTTAAGATATTTACATATTTATGATTATCCTAAAGAGGTAAAGGTTTTCAATTCATATAAAATTAATTTGGATTCAAGGACTATTTTTGAATATTCTATAATCTATCTAGAAAATTTTAAAGAGGTATATATTTGATTGTCATAATCATAAGGATAATTGAATATGGTAATAGAAGATTCTTAGAAAATAATAAATCAGTGAAATTTAAAATCTCGAAAGTTAATCTTGATATTGAGAAAATATAAGTTGATACTCCTTTATCATTTATATTCGAGAGATTATTGTTCCTTAAGTCACCACAAGAATTGATGAGGGTGAATAATAAAATAATTTTGATGAACTCATATATTATATTGTTGTCATCGCTAATAATCTTATAGAATAAACATAATTGATAGTTTTGATAATATCTCAAAACGAAAAGAGATATGTCATTTTTTATTATTATGTGGTATATTTATAAGAATTAGATTGTGATATATGAATTAAAAGATCTCTTATTATTTTCATAATTAATGAAAAATAATGATTCTGAAAATTAATATGATGCAATAAAAATAGAGCTGAAATTAATGAATCAAAATATTTGAGAACTCATTGAATTACGTGTGCCATTGGTGAGACTCGTGCGCATAGGCAAAGTGGAACACAATGATGGTGACAACTGCGATGACGTTCTAGAGTTTTTTTTTTTATTAACCTAAAAGAATATTTTTACCCCTTAGAAATAAGATAATTTCAATCTGTGTCCTTTAAATATATTTTTTAATTATGCTCTTTAGAAATCGAATATTTGTATTATATATCTCATAAAAAAAATTATAGTTTTACAATTCAAAAATTAAAGATTTATGACTTATGTTCTCATTTATAAAATTAATTAATTTAATTGATTTTCATCAAATATTTTTATCGGACTAAATCGTGACTATATCTTGACAGCTTGATTAGATTTAGATTAAGTTTTAATATGATTAAAAAAAATTAAATTTTGATCAATCTTAATTTTTTGACTAACTTAATTGATATGATGTTTAGTTTAATTTGAGTATACCCAATTAAATAGGTTTGGCTAGTCTAAGGGTTTCATGCGAAATTTTAAAAATATAAATTATAATATTCTTTTATAGATTTTTTATATGACATATTGATAAAATCTTGCATGTGATAATTAAAAATATAATAATTATTTTTAATATTTATTTGATTATTCACATAAATATGTTTAAAATTATTAAATAATATTTATTTTTTTATATAAGGGTACAATTTATGTTTCATAATGATTGCAATTATCATATGAGTTATTATTTTGTATACCTGAATCAATGTAATGAGAAGTTCTAAGGATGGTTATATATATCTTGAACATGATTTTTAGTAAGTCAATTCTATCAAACTTTTTTTGAGTTATGGATTGGTAGGAAACTCAACTTAAGATATTTACATATTTATGATTATCCTAAAGAGGTAAAGGTTTTCAATTCATATAAAATTAATTTGGATTCAAGGACTATTTTTGAATATTCTATAATCTATCTAGAAAATTTTAAAGAGGTATATATTTGATTGTCATAATCATAAGGATAATTGAATATGGTAATAGAAGATTCTTAGAAAATAATAAATCAGTGAAATTTAAAATCTCGAAAGTTAATCTTGATATTGAGAAAATATAAGTTGATACTCCTTTATCATTTATATTCGAGAGATTATTGTTCCTTAAGTCACCACAAGAATTGATGAGGGTGAATAATAAAATAATTTTGATGAACTCATATATTATATTGTTGTCATCGCTAATAATCTTATAGAATAAACATAATTGATAGTTTTGATAATATCTCAAAACGAAAAGAGATATGTCATTTTTTATTATTATGTGGTATATTTATAAGAATTAGATTGTGATATATGAATTAAAAGATCTCTTATTATTTTCATAATTAATGAAAAATAATGATTCTGAAAATTAATATGATGCAATAAAAATAGAGCTGAAATTAATGAATCAAAATATTTGAGAACTCATTGAATTACGTGTGCCATTGGTGAGACTCGTGCGCATAGGCAAAGTGGAACACAATGATGGTGACAACTGCGATGACGTTCTAGAGTTTTTTTTTTTATTAACCTAAAAGAATATTTTTACCCCTTAGAAATAAGATAATTTCAATCTGTGTCCTTTAAATATATTTTTTAATTATGCTCTTTAGAAATCGAATATTTGTATTATATATCTCATAAAAAAAATTATAGTTTTACAATTCAAAAATTAAAGATTTATGACTTATGTTCTCATTTATAAAATTAATTAATTTAATTGATTTTCATCAAATATTTTTATCGGACTAAATCGTGACTATATCTTGACAGCTTGATTAGATTTAGATTAAGTTTTAATATGATTAAAAAAAATTAAATTTTGATCAATCTTAATTTTTTGACTAACTTAATTGATATGATGTTTAGTTTAATTTGAGTATACCCAATTAAATAGGTTTGGCTAGTCTAAGGGTTTCATGCGAAATTTTAAAAATATAAATTATAATATTCTTTTATAGATTTTTTATATTACATATTGATAAAATCTTGCATGTGATAATTAAAAATATAATAATTATTTTTAATATTTATTTGATTATTCACATAAATATGTTTAAAATTATTAAATAATATTTATTTTTTTATATAAGGGTACAATTTATGTTTCATAATGATTGCAATTATCATATGAGTTATTATTTTGTATACCTGAATCAATGTAATGAGAAGTTCTAAGGATGGTTATATATATCTTGAACATGATTTTTAGTAAGTCAATTCTATCAAACTTTTTTTGAGTTATGGATTGGTAGGAAACTCAACTTAAGATATTTACATATTTATGATTATCCTAAAGAGGTAAAGGTTTTCAATTCATATAAAATTAATTTGGATTCAAGGACTATTTTTGAATATTCTATAATCTATCTAGAAAATTTTAAAGAGGTATATATTTGATTGTCATAATCATAAGGATAATTGAATATGGTAATAGAAGATTCTTAGAAAATAATAAATCAGTGAAATTTAAAATCTCGAAAGTTAATCTTGATATTGAGAAAATATAAGTTGATACTCCTTTATCATTTATATTCGAGAGATTATTGTTCCTTAAGTCACCACAAGAATTGATGAGGGTGAATAATAAAATAATTTTGATGAACTCATATATTATATTGTTGTCATCGCTAATAATCTTATAGAATAAACATAATTGATAGTTTTGATAATATCTCAAAACGAAAAGAGATATGTCATTTTTTATTATTATGTGGTATATTTATAAGAATTAGATTGTGATATATGAATTAAAAGATCTCTTATTATTTTCATAATTAATGAAAAATAATGATTCTGAAAATTAATATGATGCAATAAAAATAGAGCTGAAATTAATGAATCAAAATATTTGAGAACTCATTGAATTACGTGTGCCATTGGTGAGACTCGTGCGCATACGCAAAGTGGAACACAATGATGGTGACAACTGCGATGACGTTCTAGAGTTTTTTTTTTTATTAACCTAAAAGAATATTTTTACCCCTTAGAAATAAGATAATTTCAATCTGTGTCCTTTAAATATATTTTTTAATTATGCTCTTTAGAAATCGAATATTTGTATTATATATCTCATAAAAAAAATTATAGTTTTACAATTCAAAAATTAAAGATTTATGACTTATGTTCTCATTTATAAAATTAATTAATTTAATTGATTTTCATCAAATATTTTTATCGGACTAAATCGTGACTATATCTTGACAGCTTGATTAGATTTAGATTAAGTTTTAATATGATTAAAAAAAATTAAATTTTGATCAATCTTAATTTTTTGACTAACTTAATTGATATGATGTTTAGTTTAATTTGAGTATACCCAATTAAATAGGTTTGGCTAGTCTAAGGGTTTCATGCGAAATTTTAAAAATATAAATTATAATATTCTTTTATAGATTTTTTATATGACATATTGATAAAATCTTGCATGTGATAATTAAAAATATAATAATTATTTTTAATATTTATTTGATTATTCACATAAATATGTTTAAAATTATTAAATAATATTTATTTTTTTATATAAGGGTACAATTTATGTTTCATAATGATTGCAATTATCATATGAGTTATTATTTTGTATACCTGAATCAATGTAATGAGAAGTTCTAAGGATGGTTATATATATCTTGAACATGATTTTTAGTAAGTCAATTCTATCAAACTTTTTTTGAGTTATGGATTGGTAGGAAACTCAACTTAAGATATTTACATATTTATGATTATCCTAAAGAGGTAAAGGTTTTCAATTCATATAAAATTAATTTGGATTCAAGGACTATTTTTGAATATTCTATAATCTATCTAGAAAATTTTAAAGAGGTATATATTTGATTGTCATAATCATAAGGATAATTGAATATGGTAATAGAAGATTCTTAGAAAATAATAAATCAGTGAAATTTAAAATCTCGAAAGTTAATCTTGATATTGAGAAAATATAAGTTGATACTCCTTTATCATTTATATTCGAGAGATTATTGTTCCTTAAGTCACCACAAGAATTGATGAGGGTGAATAATAAAATAATTTTGATGAACTCATATATTATATTGTTGTCATCGCTAATAATCTTATAGAATAAACATAATTGATAGTTTTGATAATATCTCAAAACGAAAAGAGATATGTCATTTTTTATTATTATGTGGTATATTTATAAGAATTAGATTGTGATATATGAATTAAAAGATCTCTTATTATTTTCATAATTAATGAAAAATAATGATTCTGAAAATTAATATGATGCAATAAAAATAGAGCTGAAATTAATGAATCAAAATATTTGAGAACTCATTGAATTACGTGTGCCATTGGTGAGACTCGTGCGCATACGCAAAGTGGAACACAATGATGGTGACAACTGCGATGACGTTCTAGAGTTTTTTTTTTTATTAACCTAAAAGAATATTTTTACCCCTTAGAAATAAGATAATTTCAATCTGTGTCCTTTAAATATATTTTTTAATTATGCTCTTTAGAAATCGAATATTTGTATTATATATCTCATAAAAAAAATTATAGTTTTACAATTCAAAAATTAAAGATTTATGACTTATGTTCTCATTTATAAAATTAATTAATTTAATTGATTTTCATCAAATATTTTTATCGGACTAAATCGTGACTATATCTTGACAGCTTGATTAGATTTAGATTAAGTTTTAATATGATTAAAAAAAATTAAATTTTGATCAATCTTAATTTTTTGACTAACTTAATTGATATGATGTTTAGTTTAATTTGAGTATACCCAATTAAATAGGTTTGGCTAGTCTAAGGGTTTCATGCGAAATTTTAAAAATATAAATTATAATATTCTTTTATAGATTTTTTATATGACATATTGATAAAATCTTGCATGTGATAATTAAAAATATAATAATTATTTTTAATATTTATTTGATTATTCACATAAATATGTTTAAAATTATTAAATAATATTTATTTTTTTATATAAGGGTACAATTTATGTTTCATAATGATTGCAATTATCATATGAGTTATTATTTTGTATACCTGAATCAATGTAATGAGAAGTTCTAAGGATGGTTATATATATCTTGAACATGATTTTTAGTAAGTCAATTCTATCAAACTTTTTTTGAGTTATGGATTGGTAGGAAACTCAACTTAAGATATTTACATATTTATGATTATCCTAAAGAGGTAAAGGTTTTCAATTCATATAAAATTAATTTGGATTCAAGGACTATTTTTGAATATTCTATAATCTATCTAGAAAATTTTAAAGAGGTATATATTTGATTGTCATAATCATAAGGATAATTGAATATGGTAATAGAAGATTCTTAGAAAATAATAAATCAGTGAAATTTAAAATCTCGAAAGTTAATCTTGATATTGAGAAAATATAAGTTGATACTCCTTTATCATTTATATTCGAGAGATTATTGTTCCTTAAGTCACCACAAGAATTGATGAGGGTGAATAATAAAATAATTTTGATGAACTCATATATTATATTGTTGTCATCGCTAATAATCTTATAGAATAAACATAATTGATAGTTTTGATAATATCTCAAAACGAAAAGAGATATGTCATTTTTTATTATTATGTGGTATATTTATAAGAATTAGATTGTGATATATGAATTAAAAGATCTCTTATTATTTTCATAATTAATGAAAAATAATGATTCTGAAAATTAATATGATGCAATAAAAATAGAGCTGAAATTAATGAATCAAAATATTTGAGAACTCATTGAATTACGTGTGCCATTGGTGAGACTCGTGCGCATACGCAAAGTGGAACACAATGATGGTGACAACTGCGATGACGTTCTAGAGTTTTTTTTTTTATTAACCTAAAAGAATATTTTTACCCCTTAGAAATAAGATAATTTCAATCTGTGTCCTTTAAATATATTTTTTAATTATGCTCTTTAGAAATCGAATATTTGTATTATATATCTCATAAAAAAAATTATAGTTTTACAATTCAAAAATTAAAGATTTATGACTTATGTTCTCATTTATAAAATTAATTAATTTAATTGATTTTCATCAAATATTTTTATCGGACTAAATCGTGACTATATCTTGACAGCTTGATTAGATTTAGATTAAGTTTTAATATGATTAAAAAAAATTAAATTTTGATCAATCTTAATTTTTTGACTAACTTAATTGATATGATGTTTAGTTTAATTTGAGTATACCCAATTAAATAGGTTTGGCTAGTCTAAGGGTTTCATGCGAAATTTTAAAAATATAAATTATAATATTCTTTTATAGATTTTTTATATGACATATTGATAAAATCTTGCATGTGATAATTAAAAATATAATAATTATTTTTAATATTTATTTGATTATTCACATAAATATGTTTAAAATTATTAAATAATATTTATTTTTTTATATAAGGGTACAATTTATGTTTCATAATGATTGCAATTATCATATGAGTTATTATTTTGTATACCTGAATCAATGTAATGAGAAGTTCTAAGGATGGTTATATATATCTTGAACATGATTTTTAGTAAGTCAATTCTATCAAACTTTTTTTGAGTTATGGATTGGTAGGAAACTCAACTTAAGATATTTACATATTTATGATTATCCTAAAGAGGTAAAGGTTTTCAATTCATATAAAATTAATTTGGATTCAAGGACTATTTTTGAATATTCTATAATCTATCTAGAAAATTTTAAAGAGGTATATATTTGATTGTCATAATCATAAGGATAATTGAATATGGTAATAGAAGATTCTTAGAAAATAATAAATCAGTGAAATTTAAAATCTCGAAAGTTAATCTTGATATTGAGAAAATATAAGTTGATACTCCTTTATCATTTATATTCGAGAGATTATTGTTCCTTAAGTCACCACAAGAATTGATGAGGGTGAATAATAAAATAATTTTGATGAACTCATATATTATATTGTTGTCATCGCTAATAATCTTATAGAATAAACATAATTGATAGTTTTGATAATATCTCAAAACGAAAAGAGATATGTCATTTTTTATTATTATGTGGTATATTTATAAGAATTAGATTGTGATATATGAATTAAAAGATCTCTTATTATTTTCATAATTAATGAAAAATAATGATTCTGAAAATTAATATGATGCAATAAAAATAGAGCTGAAATTAATGAATCAAAATATTTGAGAACTCATTGAATTACGTGTGCCATTGGTGAGACTCGTGCGCATACGCAAAGTGGAACACAATGATGGTGACAACTGCGATGACGTTCTAGAGTTTTTTTTTTTATTAACCTAAAAGAATATTTTTACCCCTTAGAAATAAGATAATTTCAATCTGTGTCCTTTAAATATATTTTTTAATTATGCTCTTTAGAAATCGAATATTTGTATTATATATCTCATAAAAAAAATTATAGTTTTACAATTCAAAAATTAAAGATTTATGACTTATGTTCTCATTTATAAAATTAATTAATTTAATTGATTTTCATCAAATATTTTTATCGGACTAAATCGTGACTATATCTTGACAGCTTGATTAGATTTAGATTAAGTTTTAATATGATTAAAAAAAATTAAATTTTGATCAATCTTAATTTTTTGACTAACTTAATTGATATGATGTTTAGTTTAATTTGAGTATACCCAATTAAATAGGTTTGGCTAGTCTAAGGGTTTCATGCGAAATTTTAAAAATATAAATTATAATATTCTTTTATAGATTTTTTATATGACATATTGATAAAATCTTGCATGTGATAATTAAAAATATAATAATTATTTTTAATATTTATTTGATTATTCACATAAATATGTTTAAAATTATTAAATAATATTTATTTTTTTATATAAGGGTACAATTTATGTTTCATAATGATTGCAATTATCATATGAGTTATTATTTTGTATACCTGAATCAATGTAATGAGAAGTTCTAAGGATGGTTATATATATCTTGAACATGATTTTTAGTAAGTCAATTCTATCAAACTTTTTTTGAGTTATGGATTGGTAGGAAACTCAACTTAAGATATTTACATATTTATGATTATCCTAAAGAGGTAAAGGTTTTCAATTCATATAAAATTAATTTGGATTCAAGGACTATTTTTGAATATTCTATAATCTATCTAGAAAATTTTAAAGAGGTATATATTTGATTGTCATAATCATAAGGATAATTGAATATGGTAATAGAAGATTCTTAGAAAATAATAAATCAGTGAAATTTAAAATCTCGAAAGTTAATCTTGATATTGAGAAAATATAAGTTGATACTCCTTTATCATTTATATTCGAGAGATTATTGTTCCTTAAGTCACCACAAGAATTGATGAGGGTGAATAATAAAATAATTTTGATGAACTCATATATTATATTGTTGTCATCGCTAATAATCTTATAGAATAAACATAATTGATAGTTTTGATAATATCTCAAAACGAAAAGAGATATGTCATTTTTTATTATTATGTGGTATATTTATAAGAATTAGATTGTGATATATGAATTAAAAGATCTCTTATTATTTTCATAATTAATGAAAAATAATGATTCTGAAAATTAATATGATGCAATAAAAATAGAGCTGAAATTAATGAATCAAAATATTTGAGAACTCATTGAATTACGTGTGCCATTGGTGAGACTCGTGCGCATACGCAAAGTGGAACACAATGATGGTGACAACTGCGATGACGTTCTAGAGTTTTTTTTTTTATTAACCTAAAAGAATATTTTTACCCCTTAGAAATAAGATAATTTCAATCTGTGTCCTTTAAATATATTTTTTAATTATGCTCTTTAGAAATCGAATATTTGTATTATATATCTCATAAAAAAAATTATAGTTTTACAATTCAAAAATTAAAGATTTATGACTTATGTTCTCATTTATAAAATTAATTAATTTAATTGATTTTCATCAAATATTTTTATCGGACTAAATCGTGACTATATCTTGACAGCTTGATTAGATTTAGATTAAGTTTTAATATGATTAAAAAAAATTAAATTTTGATCAATCTTAATTTTTTGACTAACTTAATTGATATGATGTTTAGTTTAATTTGAGTATACCCAATTAAATAGGTTTGGCTAGTCTAAGGGTTTCATGCGAAATTTTAAAAATATAAATTATAATATTCTTTTATAGATTTTTTATATGACATATTGATAAAATCTTGCATGTGATAATTAAAAATATAATAATTATTTTTAATATTTATTTGATTATTCACATAAATATGTTTAAAATTATTAAATAATATTTATTTTTTTATATAAGGGTACAATTTATGTTTCATAATGATTGCAATTATCATATGAGTTATTATTTTGTATACCTGAATCAATGTAATGAGAAGTTCTAAGGATGGTTATATATATCTTGAACATGATTTTTAGTAAGTCAATTCTATCAAACTTTTTTTGAGTTATGGATTGGTAGGAAACTCAACTTAAGATATTTACATATTTATGATTATCCTAAAGAGGTAAAGGTTTTCAATTCATATAAAATTAATTTGGATTCAAGGACTATTTTTGAATATTCTATAATCTATCTAGAAAATTTTAAAGAGGTATATATTTGATTGTCATAATCATAAGGATAATTGAATATGGTAATAGAAGATTCTTAGAAAATAATAAATCAGTGAAATTTAAAATCTCGAAAGTTAATCTTGATATTGAGAAAATATAAGTTGATACTCCTTTATCATTTATATTCGAGAGATTATTGTTCCTTAAGTCACCACAAGAATTGATGAGGGTGAATAATAAAATAATTTTGATGAACTCATATATTATATTGTTGTCATCGCTAATAATCTTATAGAATAAACATAATTGATAGTTTTGATAATATCTCAAAACGAAAAGAGATATGTCATTTTTTATTATTATGTGGTATATTTATAAGAATTAGATTGTGATATATGAATTAAAAGATCTCTTATTATTTTCATAATTAATGAAAAATAATGATTCTGAAAATTAATATGATGCAATAAAAATAGAGCTGAAATTAATGAATCAAAATATTTGAGAACTCATTGAATTACGTGTGCCATTGGTGAGACTCGTGCGCATACGCAAAGTGGAACACAATGATGGTGACAACTGCGATGACGTTCTAGAGTTTTTTTTTTTATTAACCTAAAAGAATATTTTTACCCCTTAGAAATAAGATAATTTCAATCTGTGTCCTTTAAATATATTTTTTAATTATGCTCTTTAGAAATCGAATATTTGTATTATATATCTCATAAAAAAAATTATAGTTTTACAATTCAAAAATTAAAGATTTATGACTTATGTTCTCATTTATAAAATTAATTAATTTAATTGATTTTCATCAAATATTTTTATCGGACTAAATCGTGACTATATCTTGACAGCTTGATTAGATTTAGATTAAGTTTTAATATGATTAAAAAAAATTAAATTTTGATCAATCTTAATTTTTTGACTAACTTAATTGATATGATGTTTAGTTTAATTTGAGTATACCCAATTAAATAGGTTTGGCTAGTCTAAGGGTTTCATGCGAAATTTTAAAAATATAAATTATAATATTCTTTTATAGATTTTTTATATGACATATTGATAAAATCTTGCATGTGATAATTAAAAATATAATAATTATTTTTAATATTTATTTGATTATTCACATAAATATGTTTAAAATTATTAAATAATATTTATTTTTTTATATAAGGGTACAATTTATGTTTCATAATGATTGCAATTATCATATGAGTTATTATTTTGTATACCTGAATCAATGTAATGAGAAGTTCTAAGGATGGTTATATATATCTTGAACATGATTTTTAGTAAGTCAATTCTATCAAACTTTTTTTGAGTTATGGATTGGTAGGAAACTCAACTTAAGATATTTACATATTTATGATTATCCTAAAGAGGTAAAGGTTTTCAATTCATATAAAATTAATTTGGATTCAAGGACTATTTTTGAATATTCTATAATCTATCTAGAAAATTTTAAAGAGGTATATATTTGATTGTCATAATCATAAGGATAATTGAATATGGTAATAGAAGATTCTTAGAAAATAATAAATCAGTGAAATTTAAAATCTCGAAAGTTAATCTTGATATTGAGAAAATATAAGTTGATACTCCTTTATCATTTATATTCGAGAGATTATTGTTCCTTAAGTCACCACAAGAATTGATGAGGGTGAATAATAAAATAATTTTGATGAACTCATATATTATATTGTTGTCATCGCTAATAATCTTATAGAATAAACATAATTGATAGTTTTGATAATATCTCAAAACGAAAAGAGATATGTCATTTTTTATTATTATGTGGTATATTTATAAGAATTAGATTGTGATATATGAATTAAAAGATCTCTTATTATTTTCATAATTAATGAAAAATAATGATTCTGAAAATTAATATGATGCAATAAAAATAGAGCTGAAATTAATGAATCAAAATATTTGAGAACTCATTGAATTACGTGTGCCATTGGTGAGACTCGTGCGCATACGCAAAGTGGAACACAATGATGGTGACAACTGCGATGACGTTCTAGAGTTTTTTTTTTTATTAACCTAAAAGAATATTTTTACCCCTTAGAAATAAGATAATTTCAATCTGTGTCCTTTAAATATATTTTTTAATTATGCTCTTTAGAAATCGAATATTTGTATTATATATCTCATAAAAAAAATTATAGTTTTACAATTCAAAAATTAAAGATTTATGACTTATGTTCTCATTTATAAAATTAATTAATTTAATTGATTTTCATCAAATATTTTTATCGGACTAAATCGTGACTATATCTTGACAGCTTGATTAGATTTAGATTAAGTTTTAATATGATTAAAAAAAATTAAATTTTGATCAATCTTAATTTTTTGACTAACTTAATTGATATGATGTTTAGTTTAATTTGAGTATACCCAATTAAATAGGTTTGGCTAGTCTAAGGGTTTCATGCGAAATTTTAAAAATATAAATTATAATATTCTTTTATAGATTTTTTATATGACATATTGATAAAATCTTGCATGTGATAATTAAAAATATAATAATTATTTTTAATATTTATTTGATTATTCACATAAATATGTTTAAAATTATTAAATAATATTTATTTTTTTATATAAGGGTACAATTTATGTTTCATAATGATTGCAATTATCATATGAGTTATTATTTTGTATACCTGAATCAATGTAATGAGAAGTTCTAAGGATGGTTATATATATCTTGAACATGATTTTTAGTAAGTCAATTCTATCAAACTTTTTTTGAGTTATGGATTGGTAGGAAACTCAACTTAAGATATTTACATATTTATGATTATCCTAAAGAGGTAAAGGTTTTCAATTCATATAAAATTAATTTGGATTCAAGGACTATTTTTGAATATTCTATAATCTATCTAGAAAATTTTAAAGAGGTATATATTTGATTGTCATAATCATAAGGATAATTGAATATGGTAATAGAAGATTCTTAGAAAATAATAAATCAGTGAAATTTAAAATCTCGAAAGTTAATCTTGATATTGAGAAAATATAAGTTGATACTCCTTTATCATTTATATTCGAGAGATTATTGTTCCTTAAGTCACCACAAGAATTGATGAGGGTGAATAATAAAATAATTTTGATGAACTCATATATTATATTGTTGTCATCGCTAATAATCTTATAGAATAAACATAATTGATAGTTTTGATAATATCTCAAAACGAAAAGAGATATGTCATTTTTTATTATTATGTGGTATATTTATAAGAATTAGATTGTGATATATGAATTAAAAGATCTCTTATTATTTTCATAATTAATGAAAAATAATGATTCTGAAAATTAATATGATGCAATAAAAATAGAGCTGAAATTAATGAATCAAAATATTTGAGAACTCATTGAATTACGTGTGCCATTGGTGAGACTCGTGCGCATACGCAAAGTGGAACACAATGATGGTGACAACTGCGATGACGTTCTAGAGTTTTTTTTTTTATTAACCTAAAAGAATATTTTTACCCCTTAGAAATAAGATAATTTCAATCTGTGTCCTTTAAATATATTTTTTAATTATGCTCTTTAGAAATCGAATATTTGTATTATATATCTCATAAAAAAAATTATAGTTTTACAATTCAAAAATTAAAGATTTATGACTTATGTTCTCATTTATAAAATTAATTAATTTAATTGATTTTCATCAAATATTTTTATCGGACTAAATCGTGACTATATCTTGACAGCTTGATTAGATTTAGATTAAGTTTTAATATGATTAAAAAAAATTAAATTTTGATCAATCTTAATTTTTTGACTAACTTAATTGATATGATGTTTAGTTTAATTTGAGTATACCCAATTAAATAGGTTTGGCTAGTCTAAGGGTTTCATGCGAAATTTTAAAAATATAAATTATAATATTCTTTTATAGATTTTTTATATGACATATTGATAAAATCTTGCATGTGATAATTAAAAATATAATAATTATTTTTAATATTTATTTGATTATTCACATAAATATGTTTAAAATTATTAAATAATATTTATTTTTTTTATATAAGGGTACAATTTATGTTTCATAATGATTGCAATTATCATATGAGTTTTTCCTTATGTTTATTAATATTTAATAATTATTATAATTATTATTTTATTATTTAATTATTTTAGTATATGTTAGATTGAAGAATTTTAGTGAATATTATTTATAACTCATATCTAGGCTTATGAGATATGAATTATAATAAATAATTTATCATATATAAGATATTTTAAATTATATTTTAAATTATTACATTAATCTTATAGTCCACAAGTGGTCTAGACTAATAAATTATAAAATTATATTAAAGAATTAATCTTAAATAATATTAAAAATAATATTTTTAATGATATATAATTAAGAGATTTAAATAATTAAAAAAATATAATCTAAATTATTAGGCAATGAGGCAGGATGATATTGTTTTAGATATTGTTGTAGTTTAAAATTAAATACTCTAAGTTAGCAATATTATTCCATAAGGATGACATCAATGTTCCACAAATAATTTTGTGTGAACATTAGATATATTAATATTTCACCCAAAAATAAAATAGAGGTGATATCAATAGTTTAATATTTATTTAAAATCTCAAAATATTAATATTATATTATTTTATTATAGTGATACTTCTTCCATGACGTTCTTATAAATATCCATATATTTTCTAGATTAAATTATTATAAATGGCTTAATCATATATAATTGACAAGGTTTGTTAGACCTTAATCAATCTAGTTGAAAAGATCATGAACATAACTACTAAAATTTCTATGGAATAAATAATTGAGATAAATGAAAAAATCTAAAAGAACTTAATTTTATGATAATTGCTAATATTATTTAGACTTCATTATAACTTACAACTAGAACACTACAATATTTAATAATTAATTTAAATATATTAATAATTCATTAGCTGACATATTAATGAAAGAACCGATTGAAATTCAAGATTATATCATCAATATGACTAATAAAGTTATAAAGTTAAGTGCATTGGGCATGAATGTAATTGAGTTCTTTTTTATATATTTTTTAATTTTATTTATTCTAATTTGATTTATTTAAAGTTTATTATAATAAAATTAAGAATAAGTAAAACTTAAATGATGTGACTAGTACTACCTAGGGAATAGGTAACAATAAAAGACTAAAGCATAATTTATCAAATAAATTTATTAAATTTATAAATATTATATAAACTCATAAAAAAAATTTCATATAAAAATATTACTTCTATGACAAGAAATGCTATAAGAAGAACAATTATAAGATTTGATATAAAAGGGAAAAATATAAGTCTGACTTTTATATATTACAAATCAAACATTTTAGAAGTCTTTTTCTAACGTATGTTAGATTAATACTAACATTTCAATTTATGTTACTAATAATAAAGATTTATTCTAATATGAGAATCAAAAGAGTATGAAATATTTATCATTACAAGAATCATCTTAAAGTAAAAGTAATAGTAGTTGATACTTACTTATGTCTAAAGATAATTCATTTGATGGATCTTATGGATGCATGTTATGTTTTTATAATTCTAAAAGATTGGGTTCTTTATCTAGAATTATCAAGATATTATTATTTTTTAGTTATGTACTCAATATATTTAGGATTCAATAAAAATTAACTTTTGAATTATGTATAATGGTTTGTATAGAATTAATATGAATATTAAGTTTATAATGATCCTATAGTCAAATATTAGAATAAAGCATAATTTCATAAACTCTTTGAGATTATACATGTTTCTATATATAGGTCACTCAATATTTTCTGTTTTAGTGAAGAGAGATATTTTATTATATTTATAGATAATCGATTGAGATATGACTATATATCTAATTCATGTATGATTTCATACTATTGACACATTTTGGTATATATAAATAAAATTAAAATATAATTAAATATAAAAGTTCAAATTATCATATCTAATATGTGATAAATTTAATGGTAATAATAATGAACCTAATTAAAATTTTATTTCTTTTGCTAGATTCCTAAAAAATAGATATTCAATTTATATTGTCATATGCTCCATAACAAAATAAGATTGTTGAAATATAAAATCATATTCTTATAGATATTGTTACGAGTATGATGAGTTATTATTTTGTATACCTGAATCAATGTAATGAGAAGTTTTAAGGATGATTATATATATCTTGAACATGATTTTTAGTAAGTCAATTCTATCAAACTTTTTTTGAGTTATGGATTGGTAGGAAACTCAACTTAAGATATTTACATATTTATGATTATCCTAAAGAGGTAAAGGTTTTCAATTCATATAAAATTAATTTGGATTCAAGGACTATTTTTGAATATTCTATAATCTATCTAGAAAATTTTAAAGAGGTATATATTTGATTGTCATAATCATAAGGATAATTGAATATGGTAATAGAAGATTCTTAGAAAATAATAAATCAGTGAAATTTAAAATCTCGAAAGTTAATCTTGATATTGAGAAAATATAAGTTGATACTCCTTTATCATTTATATTCGAGAGATTATTGTTCCTTAAGTCACCACAAGAATTGATGAGGGTGAATAATAAAATAATTTTGATGAACTCATATATTATATTGTTGTCATCGCTAATAATCTTATAGAATAAACATAATTGATAGTTTTGATAATATCTCAAAACGAAAAGAGATATGTCATTTTTTATTATTATGTGGTATATTTATAAGAATTAGATTGTGATATATGAATTAAAAGATCTCTTATTATTTTCATAATTAATGAAAAATAATGATTCTGAAAATTAATATGATGCAATAAAAATAGAGCTGAAATTAATGAATCAAAATATTTGAGAACTCATTGAATTACGTAATAATTATATAAGAGTCAATTTTTAATGGATCTTTAGGACAAAATGTGACCCAAAGGATAAAATCGAATGATATAAAAGTAAAATTTGTATTCAAATATTTTACTCATAAAGAATATATTGATTATTATAAGATATTTTCTCTATTTTTTTAAAAATAAACTCATTAAGAATTGTTATAACATTAGTATTTTATTATGATTGTAAGTTACATCATATGAATGTAAAAATAAATTTTTTGAATGGGGATCTAGATTTATATGGATTAACCTAAATGATTTATAGAGAAAATAAAAAATATAAAATTTAATATATAAATTTAGGAAATCAATTTATGACTATAAATAATATTTTAGGCAATGATATATAAAATCTTGATATTATTACTTTTTTTAAAATTTAAAAAAATATTATTAATCAATATTTATATATGATGATAAATAAGAGAAAGCTTGTTATATTAGTTTTGTATGTGGATAATATTTTTAGTTGTTAACATTGATCTTGATTTATTATATAAAATTAAGAAAATTTTCACTAAAAATTTTAAGATGATTGATATGAATGAGGTATATGTTATTAGCATTGAAATATTAAGGGATAAATCTTTAGGACTATCTCAAAAAAGATATAATAATTAAAATTTTGAGAGATTTAGTATATAGCTTTTCTAAGCTAATAATAAAAGTAAAAATTTTAGTAAAAAATAATTTTAAAATGACTTGAAAGAGAATAAAAAACTTGAGTTTTATTGTATTGTTTGTTAATTTATTTACTTAAGACTTATAACCTAAAGTGTTTGAAAAAAATATGTTCTTATTATTGGTTTTGTGAATAACCCATAAAAGATATAATGATATATGTTTGAGAGGATATTATAATTGATATTCTTGTTTACATAATTAAAGTCATTTATTTTTATTATTTTATTCATATTTATGTATGTATATATTATGGTTGGATGTGTATAATATGATTGTTCTGATAAGATAAACTACAGTAGTTATTTTAAATTATACTAGGAATGGCTAATAATATTATGATAGATAAAAAAAATATGATATTTATGATATTTAACTGCTATGACTCATATTGCTAGTAAGACTTATTATGATATTATGTTTATTAGACTTAATTGACTTGCTTTATAAAATTTGTGTGCACATATAAATTTTTTGCAAAGCTTTTGAATCTAATTAAATAAATTTATTTTTAAATAATTTTTTTATTTTATTTATTTTGATTTTATTTTTTATATTTTATCAATTAATAAGGTAAGTGAGGGAATGTTAGATTATATAACTCTATTTAATTAAATAAGATATATTATAGATTTGATTAGATTCTAATTATAGTTATCGATAAATAGAATAAAAATTTAATTACGATAGATTCCTTATAAGATGATTTTAATAGGAGAGGCTCTTATAATTATAATATTATATTTTTTTTATTTTTGCCTTAAAAGGACATACCATAAATTTAATCAATCATTATTGTATTGTGAAAGATAAAAAGAGATAAAATAAAAAAAATTAATTTTCTTTATAGATTGACATCATTATAATTTTCAAATCCAACTACAATATATCTATATATTAGATAAAAACTTTATGCATAGCATCAAAAGTAGATGTCACAAATTTAATCAATTATTATTTAATTTTAAATTTTAATATTATTTTTTAAAAATAATAATAATATAATCAAGATTATTTGATATTACTTTTTAGAACGTCACACTCCACTACTTATCACCATCGTGGTTTCGGTCGTCTGCCGGCATCAGTTTGTGATGTTTTGCGTCAGATAACAGATTCCATCCAAAAGGATAGATATCTGATCTATTCTTCTCTCCCTTTTGTTCTTGGTTGTTCATAGACACAAACAGCGCTACTTTTCACCATCTTGGCATCGGTGGTCTGCTGGCAACCATTCCCATCAGTTTCAGGTGATGTTTTACGTCAGATAACTGATTCCATCCAAAAGGATAGATATCTGATCTTTTCTTCTCTCCCTTTTGTTCTTGGTCGTTCATAGACACATACAACGCTACTGATTCTTTCCTCCGCAGAGACCGAGGAGAGACATGGAGATTAAGGCTACTGCTTCGGCCATGGTGCTGCTCCTCCTCCTTGCTTGGTGCTGCAACGTTCATGTTGAAGCACAGGTGCCGATCCCAGCTAAGATTGATGGGTTTGTGTACAGAGGAGCTCCTGTTTGGGGGCACTCAGTGGTGGTGGAAGCCTTCTTTGATCCTTTATGCCCTGACAGCAGAGACTCATGGCCGCCACTGAAGAAAGCCCTGCGCCACTACTCTGATCGCCTCTCGGTCGTGGTCCACCCCTTCGCACTGCCGTAACTGTTCCCTGCTTCTTCTATCTTCTGCTCTTGTTGGGGTTTCGTTCTTGTTCTGCCTTCTTTGTAGCCATGGTGAAATCAAAGACGAGCAAATTTAGCCAAATGGTTTAGCTTTTCTTGGGTTGATTCTGTAAACCAGCTAACTAAATCATGATTTAATGACCATTAATTGATTTAGCTGTCATGAGTGTGACAACAGTGTCATCTCCAAGACATGGAATGGGATCTTGGAATCATCAATCTTTTGCTTCCTTTTTCTTCTTCCCCCTTTATTCCTTGCATAAAAGACCTTTGTATTCTGACTTGTTTTGGGTGTTGCAGTTACCACAGCAATGCTTTTATTGCTTGTCGCGCACTTCACATTGCCAATAAGCTCAACGCATCCTCAACATACCCACTGCTGGAGCTCTTCTTCAAGTTTCAGGTAAAAGTCTTCGATACACAATCTTATATAAGAAAACATTTCTTCTCTGTTCATCATCAAAGTAAATGAGGGATTTGGATTCTCTTCTCGAATTTAATGGTTAATCAATGTATGCTGCTGTGATCAAAACCTGCAATTAAGCAGCATATTCATGGAAGTCCAGTACTTCACTATTTGGAGAATTTTCATTAGTGGTGAATGATCTTAATAAATATTTAATTCTCAATATATTCGTTGAAGGTGGAATATGATGGTTCAGAGTTGGCTGTTCTTTGCTGCTCTCTTCGGTTGAGCCTCCGTGACTTCTTTCACATAACAAAAATTAACTCATCTACAAAGCCTCCCCTTTTCGGTTTTGGATTCGAATCAAAATTGAATCTCAAGAACATTAAAGTCAATGTTGTTTGTATTAGCTTAACTTGTATTATGAACAACTCATTCTTAGATACTTGAAATTTGTTATTTCAGTAGCCTTACCATCTTAGCAAAGTTGGAATTTTTTGTCTTGTCAGGCTTAATGCATGTTTCAGATGACAAATCAGCATTTGTGCTGCTCAGCTTATTGAATTCCTATGCTAATCAAGTGTATGAAAACAGGAAAAGTACTATAACCAGCCAACTTATAATCTGCCAAGAGCTTCCATAATCAAAGACATGGCTCGGCTAGCGGTTGCAGCTATCGGCAAGAACTCATTGTCGACATTCCTATCTGGTTTTAATGACACAAGAACTGACTCTGCAACAAGGATTTCCTTCAAGGTGAGTATACATAAGGTTGTGTGAGTGTGCGTATGTGTTTCATTATTTCCAGGCATCTGATGTCCATTGTCCTTTCTTTTTCTTTGTCCTTCCAGTATGGATGCTCAAGGGGAGTGACGGGCACACCTTTCTTCTTTGTCAATGGAATGCCTCTATCTCAGTCTGGCTCAGAACTGGCTTACAAGGAATGGAGAAGCATTATTGATCCACTTCTAGAGAGGCAAATTTAGATGGTGAAGGAAATTCAACTTGTTTCAAGATTCAATAAGATGTTGGCAAGGAAAGGTGGAATAATCTTTCTAATTTTTGCAATAAGAGCTTGATGATGAACTACTTGTAGAACATACCAATATGTGATTTTGTGGGTTATTGTTTTAGTGGAGTAGTGTGATTTATCAGATTTGTATTACAAATTGAGATTAATTAACTCATTATGACATCGTGACATATCCCATCTTATAGTCGAAAATTTATTGTTTATTGTGTCAATATAAAAGAATTGAGATGTTCATGTTTTAATATTTGACTAGTGCTGCATATTCTTCCCCTATTATCTTTATCAGTGTTATTAGTATTATCATGAACAATTTTATAATTTTCAATATTTATATTATCATTTTCATGGTCATAACAAACATCATTTGCATGATTATTATTATTATTGTAACGTTATGAGACCTTAACTTTTTACTAAGAGTAAAATCTCGACTTCAAGATCCATTATCACAAACATAAATTAATATTCATTGTAATTACAATAATAATTTTTATAAAAAAAAAACTAGAAACAATTTCTAGTACTTATAGGAAAAGTTTTTCCCATCCAAGTCTCATGTCTTATGACAAGTCAAGAGGTTATTCTAAAATTAGATTATATATATATATATATATAAACAGTATGCTGTGTATAAACCTTCAAAAAATTATAAAAATGAAATACTAATGCTTTCATATGAAATGAAAATAAATCAATTCTTCATGTAACTCATTATCTAACAAGAACTTATAAGTCATTATAAACAACAATAAAAACTCATTAAGCAATATATCTTAATCATATACATTAAGTGTCAAAAGACATCTTCATATAACATACGCATATATCAAACAAATGAACGAAGAAATATACTCCAAATGATATATTTTATATTAGCGAAGAAGAATGAAAACTCATATTATACTCTTAACAAGGAATATAGTAGTATTTATTCATCAGTCGACATTCTTTTGAATAATATATATATAAACTTCTTTTAGATACATATACAAGTCGTCACGTCTAGTAACCCATTAACTCTGAAAGGGAATTGCCTTATTAGTACTAACCTATATATCATTTGTAGGAAAACAAAATCTTCATACTTTATCTATCATAAATGTATTATACGAAAATAAACAAAATTATTCATTTTTATTTATTTATGTATGTATTCAAAATTATTTTATACTGGCTTAATCCAGTAGTGACTTCACATTCCTAATTAATTAATTTCATTCCTAATCTTTTCGAACAAACAAAGAAACAAGAATTAATTATTAATTATTATTTTTTTTCTTAATTACCTTGCATAATTAAAGAAATATATTATGTTAATTAAGGTAAACTCTATTTATGATCATTTAAACTTTTGAATGGGATGAAAAGAAATAAATTATGTCATCAATTTTGTCACCAACAGATCTTGATTCCTTATTATTACTGTTATTGTTCCTATCGACGATTATTATCACAACTTCTATCACCATTATCATAAAAATTGATGCTATTTCGTCATCAATTAAGCATGATTGCTTCCATTATCTATTTTTTATCGGCCATCACCACATAACTTCACCGTAATAATCACATTATAACTATTGTTATTACAGTAATTTCATTGGAATAAATACTAATAATATTCTTCAACAAAATTACTAAATATTTAATTGATCAACTCCCATCCTCGTTAGCATATCCAACCCAACCCAACCCAACCCAACCCGAATCTTATTTCTGCTCATCTCAATTCGGGCCAAACCAAACCAAACCAAACCAAACCAAACCACACAAAAACAGAGTCCAAATCTGGCTCGATCCAAGGTTTGGCTTGTTTCACCTTAACCCGACCCACTATCGACCCAGTCTAATAATGCGAACACCGAAGCCATAAATAAATAAATAAATGAAGATTTGCTGATAGTGAAAGTTATAATTAATTGAAATTGAATTCAGTGTTTTGATTAAAAAAACTATAAACTCCTTAAAAATATCACGACTAAGAATGTTTTTTATTATCATTTTTAAATGAATAATAAAAAAAATATTATAATATTTTACGTAAAAAATACCAGGATTTGTCAGCCTTTATTTTGATATATACCAAAGTATTTTGAACTTTAATTCAAAATGACTTAACTTATAATAAGGTTAATAATTAAGGTTCATAAGAATTTAAATTTATTAAGACCCAGTTACAATATTCTTAAATATGATTATAATATTTTTAATTTAGTTGAAAATAAGAATTTTCCGTTATTTTTCAATCGGTAATCTCTTTTATTTTTTCTAAATAGTATATCCTAATTTAAAAAATACTCAAAATATCCCTTTAAATTTTTTGCTATATTTTTCACCCCCCTTTTTTTTTATCAGGTTTAGATTGCTACAATATTTTTATTTAGCTTATTTATAGTATTTTTCAATAGTGCTTACGGTATTTTCAGAACTTGTAAGTGAAATCATATTATGTTTTTCTTATCATGATTACTCATATATTATCATGATATCATATTTTTAAATTTTTATTTAATTAATTTAATTAATGTTAGGAGTTTATTTGAATCATTTACGAATAGGTTTTATAATATTTTTATTATGATGCTCAAAATATTATAATAAACTAAATTTTAATTTTATTCGGATGATGTTATTCCTAAGTCATTATAAATATTTATTTGAATCGATATATCAAATAATTTTTAGTGTGTTTTGATTTTATTTGACTTATTCATATTATTTTTATTATGGTGATCAAAACAATGTAACAAGCAAAAAATTTCTAGGAATAATTTAGATATATTTTTTTTAATTAAAGGTATTATTTGAAAATAAAAATAAAAATGAGAGATATCGATTGAAAAAAGAAATCTAAAATATAAATATTTTCTAAAAAAAATCTAAAAATATTATAATTATATTAAAAATATTATAACTAATTTGAATAAGGTGATCTAACTACATTTATCTAGGAAACTCATATTTTTATCATTTTAGGATGTAGAGGCTCTCAGGTATATTTTGGAAAATAAGAGACGCTGTACATTAGAAACGGGTCTTTTCCGAAATATCGTCTTCAATTATATATATATATATATATAAACGTAAAAAAGAAAGGCGACAAATCAGGACGAGTTTTCCTTGGACGAGAGCGAAGACGCCGGTGACCAAACCCTAAGCCTAGCCTCGCCCTCTCCGCCTCATCGTGAGCTGATCTCTCTTTCCCAGATTCCACCTTCGTACCGTTTCCTTTCTGTGATTCCTGATCTGTTGCGCATTATTTTCTTGATATTTTCTAGCATTTTTAAAGTTTTTTCGAGAAGAAGAAGGAAAGATGACGGCCGATGTAGAGATGGAGGTCCAGGCGCCGTCCAGTTCTGTACCCTCCGCCACTGTTCCTTCCACTCTTCAACGTGCGAATCCGAGCCAAAAAGAGAAAAGAGATAACTCTGTTCGAATTCCCTACGGTTTATTCGTCTATTTCTGTTATTATTGATGTGGATTTGGTGCAGATTTGAAGGAGATCGCGTCCTTGATCGAGACTGGCGCGCAGGGCAAGGAGGTGCGACGGATCGTGCGGGCTGTGCGCCTGACGATGATGCTTCGCCGAAAGCTCAGGGCGTCTGTGTTGTCCGCGTTCCTCGGCCACGTCCTCCCCTCGGGCTCCGAGGCGTTTGCTAAGCTTTCTTCATTTCTTCCCAAGGTACTATTTCTTCTTCGTCATAGCTTCTTGTGTAAACTTTTCCTTTCTTTCTTCCTGTGGTTAGGCTACAGTGTTTCTGTTGATTTATTCTCTATGAATCCTTGGTCGTCCAATTGTTCGATTAAATTGAACGTGTTATCCCAGCAAAGATTTGGTTGTGCAAATCTGTCTTGCTGTTGATTTATTATCTCTTAGGTTATAATATCTCGACAGTGCCCCAAAAAAGGTTCTCTTGTGTTGTTTGTGTTCCAAGTTTATTCGCATATTCTACATGGGTATAGTCTTAGCCAGAGAAGGGTCGCTGTTGCCCGTCCTAGATAAACCCAGAGTAGAAGATTTTCCATGAGTTTTGGGAGGCACAATTTCGAAGAACCATATTTAAGTTGTAAGGAGGGCTTCGGTCTTCAACTGTTTATTTGTCTGTATAACTATGCACAGGTCTTCTTTCTTTTGTCTTCTGTTTCTTCTTCTGAATTTAAAGGGTATTGGGATTCGTCACTCTTTGTTGGTATTATTTCTTGTTCCTTATTAAATAAATTCGTAAATGAATATAACACTATCCTATAAATTTTTGTGTTGGTCTTGGTATGCATATACCTATTAATTATTTAAAATTTACTGTACAAGTCTTCATTTCTACTCGCTTAATATTTAATTTGAATATTTTAACTGAACTGTATATGTGATCGCGAATGCTTCTGGGTTTTACATATGTTCTATGTAGTACCTTGACCGCTTGCATACGGATGCTTTTATATGACTTGCCCTTCTGGTAATGCTTAATTTCAATTTGGAGATATGATCTCTTATGACCTTTTTTCTGTTTCAAATGACACTTGGTTTGCAAAATGCTAACTGCATTGGAGTAGAAAACACCTATCTGCTTTTCAATTAGTAGGAAAATGATGAAAAAGTGTCGATAACTACTCATTTGCTTGTACAAGAGATTTTGTTCTTATATTCTTATTTTGTATAGATCTCATTAGATAAATATGCTCTGTGATGCATGAAATCCATTCATGATGCATTGAGCGTGACATCTCTATCTCATCAAGAAAGTTTGACCAATTTAGTTGTTTTTTCCTCTTCAAAGGATGATGAGCATGACATGGATGTGGATACAGCAGCATCAGCTGTACAAGGTCCTGCTAAGCATTGTATACCGGAGCTGGAAATTTTTTGCTACTTGATTGTTCTCATATATCTGATTGACCAACAGAGATACAATGAGGTGACTCTTCATTTCCTTGTTGAAATTGAAGTTATGTCCTTTCTTAAATCTTTCTACACCTGTTGTGTACCAGGCTAAAGCATGTTCTTCTGCTAGCATTGCTCGCTTAAGGAACATAAACCGAAGAACCGTGGATGTTATAGCTTCCCGTTTGTACTTCTATTATTCATTCAGTTATGAACTCACAAATAGTCTTGCCGAGATTCGTGGGTATGTACAATCACCTTATATGTCTTCGTTGCACAATATTTTAGTTGATTTTTATAGGACAGTTGTGAGTTGGATCTTTTTACTGATGTCTTTTAGCTTTGATAACATTATTTTTCCATTAGGACTCTTCTTGCATTGCATAGGATGGCGACCTTACGACATGATGAGTTGGGTCAGGTTTGTTGGTTGTCAAGCAGGAGGGTTGTATACTCTTATGAAAGTTCATACTGGCTAATCATAATGGTTGGTTGCAGGAAACCCTTCTGAACCTTCTACTTCGCAATTATCTCCATTACAACTTGTATGACCAGGCAGAGAAGCTAAGGTCGAAAGCACCACGTTTTGAGGCACACTCGAATCAACAGGTAAAATCTCTAAGAACTTTCTGTTTCAACGTTAAATCTGAACAATTTGCCATAAATTTCATTGTCTTTTCTCTAAGGTTTATATTTTTTTTCTTCTTTTAAATAATTCTTGTGAGTTATGACATTTATTTATGTAGCTGTATCACAATGTTTATCATTCTAGGAGCATAATGGTTTCCTGGATTCTTTCTGTGGTTTTCCTGTAGTTCTGTCGGTATCTCTTTTACCTTGGAAAAATAAGAACCATTCAGTTGGAATATACTGATGCTAAAGAGAGCCTTCTGCAAGCTGCTCGGAAAGCTCCAGTTGTGGCCCGTGGATTTCAAATCCAGTGCAACAAGTGGGCAGTCATTGTCCGTTTACTTCTTGGCGAGATCCCTGAAAGAACTGTTTTCATGCAGAAAGGCATGAAGAAGGCTTTGACACCATACTTTGAGCTAACTAATGTGAGTTGTCAGTGACAGATAAACATTACTGGATTGCAATCTTAGTTATTGAGATGCTTATTTTTGTGGTTTTAGGCTGTGCGGATTGGAGACTTGGAGCTATTTAAAATTGTTGCAGACAAGTTTTCAGGGACTTTCAGTTCAGACAGGACCCATAATCTGATTGTCAGGCTACGCCACAATGTGATAAGGACTGGACTCCGCAATATTAGCATTGCATACTCTCGGATTTCCCTTGCTGATGTAGCTAGAAAACTGAGATTGGACTCACCGAATCCTGTGGCTGATGCAGAGAGCATAGTAGCCAAAGCCATTAGAGATGGGGCAATAGATGCAACTATAGATCATTCTAACGGATGGGTGGTCTCCAAGGAGACCGGGGATGTCTACTCCACCAATGAACCACAGATTGCATTCAATTCGAGGATTGCCTTCTGCCTCAACATGCATAATGAAGCTGTGAGAGCACTGAGGTTCCCACCAAACTCCAACAAGGAGAAAGAAAGTGAAGAGACGAGACGGGAGAGGCAACAGCAAGAGCAGGAGCTTGCTAAGCATATTGCAGAGGAAGATGATGATGATTTTTAGTTGTCTTTAAAAAACGTAAATCAGGTTATTATGTGCTTCTCCTACTTTGGAGCTGTTGCAAAAGATTGTGATGATACTCAGCAAAAGATTGTGGAATATAAAACTAGTGATGCTGTTGTCTTTGCTTCTTATCAGACCTCGAGGTTTTGGCATCTGTGGTGGTTCGAACTGAACCCTATCGGTAAACTGCTGAATTAATTATTGCATTTTCTTTATCCATGTTGTATTTAGTGATGTATGAACCCTATCAGAAAACTGCTGAATTAATGATTGCATTTTCTTTATCCAACTTGTATTTATGATGCTTTCTGTCGCTGATACGGCGAAGCCATTATGTTATTTTAGGTTGCTTGAAGCAACAGTGATGGTTTGAACCGAATCCTATTAGGTTGTTTGTTATCGGAGTTGTGTTCGATGATGCATGTTAATTTAGGTTGCCCTATGCAATGCCTATTTCACTTATATAAGGGGTGGCTGTACCTATGTTGTCTCATTTTGAATTGAAATCGTAGAAAATCTTATGATTAAGGGATTTGAATCCTATAATCAAGGGATTTTATAATCTTATAATTAAAGAAATTTATTTTTTGTTTTAGATCACTCAGTTAATATCAAATCAGTCCAAAAAATAAATTAAAATTAAATTATATAGAATCAATTTTTTTTAGTTAAACAGGTTGTAATCACTCTCTCTCTATATATATATTTTTTTATATATAAAAGATTAATGAATAAAAAAATATATTTTATTATGTTCATGGTATCCTGGTTCTTATACAAAGAGTTTTTCTTCTTTCTTTCGGCCATAAATGCTGAAAGTCTCTTTCTCTATTCTTCTATTTTATCATTCTTCAGATTAGTCCCAATTACTTCTTTCTTGTCAGAACTACTTCTTCTTTTCTTGTCCCAATTACTTCTTCTTTCTTGTTTACTTATGTGAAACCTATTCTATTAGTGTGGAGGAGAGAAGATGAAACCAATGATTTTATCTCTACCAAATAGTTTACATGATTATTCATTCTTGATTATAATGCATAAACTCAACTGATAAAACTTTTTTCATTTGTCTCAATCTATAAAATTGTATATTTGAGAAAGAGAAAATATTAATTATTTGATTGTATATTTGAGAAAGAGAAAAGATTAATTATTGGATTGGATTAACAATAACACCTGTAGTGGATTATCCCAAGTTCAAAGTATAAGATTCTTAAAATTATATGATCAAAGCATTGATCCATAAACTCTATGGAACTAGAAATTGACCAAATATATATATTTTTATTAACAATAAAGGAGTTTTGAAATGATGTGGCTGAGACATATGAAAAATTCAATCCAAGTAATTGAGATTACAAACAAGATTAGAGAGCTTAAACAAAGGTAATATTAGTATTATAAATATTTAGACATAGATAGAAAAATAGATTGACAATATAGATTAATCGTTTATGTATCGTAAATAAAAATCAATTAATATCTTTTCGTAAGCAAAAGACGCAAACAAATATAAAGTATTTGATTTCACAATCATCGCTTTGATACTAATTGCAAGCATAAAAATCATAATATATTATTATTTTATAAAAAAAATTAATGTTAAAATCTAAAATCAAATAATAAGATATCTAACTTTACGATGCGTATCTTTGGTGCCAGTCAAAAAGTTTTTATCTGATCTATGAACGCACTGTTGTTGGATCCGAAAGCTATAGTTATATCGATCTACAAAGAGAACTAGACTCGTCTTCTCTTTTTTTTTTTTTTTTTTTCTTTCATAAGATTGCTGATTTATTTTGGGACAATAGGGATTCGAGAGAAGATATATAATATTTCATAAGATTGCTGATTTATTTTGGGACAATAGGGATTCGAGAGAAGATATATAATATTTTGGGACAATAGGGACTCGTCTTCGCGAATTCACAACTCCACATATCCAATTATTATGTGTATAGTTTCTATGAGGTTATGTCTATTATAAATGAGAGTAGAGGATATAAGATAAGTATTTATGAGATTTTCTCTCGTCAAAATAATCTCCTAAGAAATCCTAAACTTTTTTATTAATCAATAACTATAATCAGAATTTAATCATATTCATAATATATTTTACTTAATTAGATAAGATCATATAATCTAATTACATCATTACATATTCTCAAAGTTAGATCAAAGTCGGAGAGCCAACTTAAAATCAACATTGAGTTCTCACATATATGCATACAAGTAATTTTTTTATTTTTATGACAACGATAGGAAGAATTAATATTTAGTCTCATCATCAGTGACTTCCCAACTTTGTTTCAGCTAATCAAGTTCAAGTGCCATTTCTGTTTTGTGTAGGTGTTTAGCGAGAACACATTCAGCATTCCTACATGTTTAATGGTGTCAAATTATCCACTAATCCAATGAATATACCACTTATAACTCCCCATACGCAGGCTTAGCATCTCCAAATGATATTTCTTTTGTAAAACTAATGTTTAGCCATTTTCTAGAAAAAACAAAAAAAAATAATTGTCAATTGGTGAAAAAAAGATTTCATGTGGGATTAGGGAATTTAATCCATTTATGATAAGCAATTACAAAAACAGAAAAATATCAAAAAGAATACATTATATTTATTTCTTTTCATAAGTTTATATGATAAGTAAGCTCAAGACTTACGTTAATCTTTGTAACAGTTGAGATAAATACAATGATATTATGTATTAATGCACTTAAAAAGTTTCTTTTTTATGATAATAAGGTTATTCAAGATAATAATATATATTTAATTCAAACTTGTTATTGGTAATTATGTGGTTAACCTAAGTTTCTCAGACGATGTTAATGAAACTATTATTTAGGGAGACTATATTCTACACCATAATTAATAGCGATAAATAAGCTATTTCAAAAAGCATGAAGGCTTTGTAAGGGTTAATGTGTAAAATAGCCGAAAAAAGTAAAAATAAAAATGATTTTGGTTCTGTTATGTCACTGTCATTATTATATAGTTTTGAAGGTGAGAGAGAAAATTGAGTGAGAGAGAGAGAGAGAGAGAGAGAGCGCAACAAGGACGGCGTGAAGGAGGTCCTTGTTGCTCTCCCACGCTCCTTCGTGCTGCTGCTGGGATCTTGCGATCCCTCGTTCGAGAAGGAAACTATGAGTCATTGAGTGTCCACTTCTACGTCTTCGCCTTCCCCGCCCCTTCGATCGCCGAAAGCTCCCCTGATCGCAACCCTAGCCCTAACATCTCACCTCTCCACCTGTCCTTCCATGGCCACCGCCGCCGCCGCCGCATCGTCCTCATCCTCCGTTGACGCTGATCCCTCGTCAACCTCCGCCTCCCCACGCGCCGCACGGACCGTTCGCCAACCCTGGTCCCACGTCGTCCGCGGCGAGTCTGAAACTTCTGCGGCCGCCGCCCTACCTCCCCCCTCCTCTCCTCCGCCTCAGCCGCAGGCTGCCACAATCCCCTCTCCGGATCCCTCCGATCGGTCACCTCGGAAGTCGCCGCCGGAGGACGTGGCTCCGTCGTCATCGGAAGCTGCCCGCGGGAAGAAGCCGGCGTGGAAGCGGCCAATAAATGGGGAGATCGAGGCGGGCGCCGCCGTGATGGGGGGCGCCGCCTCCTGGCCTGCCCTCTCTGAATCCGCCAAGTCCGCTTCCGGTACCAGATCATCGTCGTCCGATGCTTCGAAACCCCTTTCCGATGGACCCCTCGCTGTGCCCCCGGTGAGAATTTCGAAATCTTGATCAAGAACCCTTATGTTTTAGATGGAAGTGGTCTGAATCTATGCATGCTGTTCTGGTTATTTATTATTATGGTTCTATCAACTTCGTTACCAAAATTTGCATGAACTTTTAGATTGAAGTGATCTAAATCTATGCATGCTGTTCTGATTATCTATTATTTAGGAGCCTGCAATTTCAACTGCTTCACCAAAGCCTAACTCGAATCCATCTTTGACCCCGAAGCCTAACTTGAATCCATCTTCAACCCCAAACCATGTGGCATCTGAACGCCATCAATCAATGAATCAAGGTGGCGGTAGTGGAAATGGTGCCCTTGCCGTTCGTGAAGCGGCATTGCCCTCACCACCACCGACTTCAGCACCACTGCCTCAGGTTAACCTGGCCATCCAGACACCCCAAGCACCCCCAGAACTCTCGACTCAAGATCAAGCTGCTTCCAGTTTGGACCATGGTTCCTGGGGACTTGGATTGGGATCACAGACATACAATGGTGGTGACCACCATAGAAGCTATGGTGGCAACAGGCGGTGGAACAATGGTGGTGGTTCTGGGTCTCATAACAGCAATTATGGCAATCGCCGTGATCAGGAGCGTGGTGGCTATGATGGATATCGTAGGAATACTGGTGGGAGGGACTTCAACATGCAGCAGCGAGGTGCCCGGCCTTACTTTAGGCCACCACATGTTGTGAACCCATACCTCAGACCGCTCCCACAGGTTCGACCTTTTGGGAATCCCATGATGTACCCTGGTAAGCTCTATTTTCTCAACAGTTGGTCCTTCTTTATATTGCTGATATGGTTCTTCCATTTGTCATGATGGTGTTCTTGATTTGCCTGCAGATATGTCTTCTCCTGTCATTTATGTTGCCACTCAGCCACCTCCTGGGGTTCCTTTTGTTCCTCATCCAGTGGTGCCCCCTGCAATGTATATCCCTGCCATTGATCCGCAGCGTGCTGCTTTATTGAAGCAGATAGATTATTATTTCAGGTGACTATCTGGTTCACCACGAAATTGTTATATTGACATAATTGAAGGCTTGTTTAGGTTACTGTATTCTTTATTTTTAAACAATTTTCAGCTCGGACAATTTGTGCAAAGATATTTATTTGCGGCAGAATATGGATGATCAGGGATGGGTCCCAGTATCCGTGATTGCTCAATTTAATAGAGTGAGTCAACTTGACAAATATTAATACCATGTTTTTATTTTTCCTATCTTCATCCAAAATGTTCTTCTGACATCTGCTGATATATTAACTTGGTTGCATTATTTTTTTGGTGTGGATAAACAATGTGTACTTTCTTATTTGATCTAGAGAGTGGATGTTTTGTCTGCATGTCAAAATTCCAAATTCTCTGCATTTGACTTTTAATCCATAATGTACGTATGTATGTATATCCAGGCATTTACTGTTCATGCTCATATTTGACAAAACAGTTATTGTTTTAACAAAATTGTATTTTCACTATATAATGTAGTTCCTTTAGTTGTTTTATAAAACATTTTTTGGACAGATTGCTTCTTATAGAGGAACACAACTAAGCTACTGAAATGTTGACACTTATGCAAATTGTTTTTTTCTGAAATATGGAATGGAAGATTGTTGCTAACGTGACAATTACGTTAGGGATCCATATGGGTTCATGTTAGTTCTTTCAAGGCTATTTGTTTTCATCATCATTGGACTTGTGCAATATGGACTTTCTGGTTTAGATTTTCTGCTGGAGCTGTGATCATGAGGTTCTAGTATGTTTTTTGCAAGGAACATTATCCTTGATGGTGTTATCTCTATAAGTTTGGATAGCATGAAGCATATATTAACCTGCTATTGGCCACAGGGTTTGAAGGCTATTGTGAAATGTTGATAATATGGAATGTAAAGTTTATTCCATTACTTGTTTGGAGTCTCGACAGTTTTGATGTCATTGCCTAGAGTACTTTTACAAACACAAGTAATAAAAAAAATGAACAATCATAATAATATTTATGACTCAAAATCTTCTTCCAGTATACTTGAATACAATTTATAAGCAGGCCTCAATGGAACTTTCATAGTAAAGATAAGTTCAATTACATGTTCAAATATATATTCAAGTCATGGCACATTTTTATATTATAATTCTACTACAATCATACACACTTGTTAATAGTTGACCTAGCTAAATTTGTCCTAAAAGAACCTAAAACGTGAAAAGAGAAACCTTCACTAGAGCAACACCACTCTTGGATCATCAAGTGATCAATATATCAGAGAAATATTCAAGTAAAATGATTTACATGGCCTATCAACTTGTCATTCTTGGCTTATCCCTTTGTTTAATCTCTCCTTCAATTTCTTTAATAATTTAATATCTTCCTATAGCCTAAGTAAGTTTATCATAATCTTTGGTTTCCTTTATATGGTATTTATATTCTTTTTATTTTTCCAATGCAATGTAAGTACACTTATTCTATGAAATCATTAGATAAAGTACATGTTTAACTTTAAGACTTATTTCTTGTTTAAGTGATTGTACCATTGGCCAATAAGTCATTTTACAACATCTTTGGCATTGCGTTAACCTTTGATTATAGTTTGGCTCTATATTCTCAGAGCAGTTCATTGTCAAGCTTTAAGCTCCTTATTGCAACATTAGAGTTTTTATGAACATGGATAGAGTATCTCTGACCCTGTTTGGATGTAAATGTGGATATTTCTAAATCTTTTAGTCATGGATGAGACCTGTGAACATTCAATAATGCATGGAATATTTTTTTGATTTCCTTTGTTGCGATCTTGTTATATATTTTTATACTTTGTCTTGTACTTATCAGAACCTTGCCCCATAGTTATTAGTACTGGCCTGGCCAGGCCAGCAAAATCAGGAAACAGACCTCTAATCGGATCAGCTTCGCTTAAAACCAGTTTCAAGCTGACCTGGTTGGTTTTTTGTTGCTTCATAGGAATTGATTGAGTTGAACAAAACCATCCTGGTTTTCGTAATTTGATTAGCAATGACTAGATACCCTCTACACTAGGTATCACTTTATTTTATATTGAGGATGTTTTAGTTAAGGATCACTGTCTCATTCTGACTAGCAGTGTTCGTCCTAGCTTGGACGGGTATGTACCAGTTTTCAGGAAATTGGGAAAAAATGGCCGAAAATGGCTGAAAAATTATTAAAAAAACATATATAATCCTAATTTAATGCAATTGCAATTCAATTTCAATAAAAATAAATTGCAAATGAGTCATAAATGGTCAGTAATTATAGGTTTTTAGAATGAGATAGCAAATTTAATGTTTTTGGATTGTTGAGGAGTAATTTGAATGAGTGAGGAAGAGAGGGAATGATGTAGGATGAGAAGCAACAATTTTTTTTTTATGATAGAATCATAAAAAGAGAGAAAAAAGAGATAATAAATGGAAGATACTAAAAAAAAGATAACTACCAGATTTGCTCTGGCTCAATATGCGAACTTCTAAGATGAAGGTCTCGCACCTCTACACGTCTCATATGTGGACGATGGAATCATTCCATCGGAAAACAAATGTGGTCTTACACCACATACACACAAGGTGGGAAAGAACTCAATTCACTGATTCATGTTTGATTGATTTGCATTGCAATGGTCTTGCCCTTTTTTATAGGCTCTAGTACAAGAATAAAAAGGAAAATAAAAGAATAAAAAAATTACAATTGCATCAAATTAAATATTTGATATCCTCTTTCATTTGAGGAAGGTATGAGAAATAATTTTTCTCTCTTGATGTTCTTGATTGATAGATTTTCATCTTTACAAAGATGAATCTTCAATTAAGATTCATAATCTTTAATCAAAAACAAGTTTGATTTCTTTCATCTTTTCTGCATTTGCTTTCTTTTTCTTTGCCTTAAGTAGATGTTTCCATCTGACAACTTATGACATGCAAAATGTCTCTAACTAATAAAATTTATTCAAATAATATATAAACTAAATTGCTCCTGCATCAGGGAGAAATAGTATGTGGAGTGAAAGAGGGGAGGGAGAGGGTTTTAAAAGAGGGGAAAGAGGCTAAACCAGGGGTCCAACGGTCAAATTGACTATTCAACCCGCATGATTTGACAAAACATATTCATACGAATTTGACCGTTATGACCTATATCTCTTGGTAAAGGTTGAGTTTCTATTGTTTCACCTTATACACTCCCACTTGATGCGTGCCCATCGTTGGGTGGACCGGTACTTATTGCCCATATTGTATTGGGGATACGACGAACCTTGATTTTGATTTCTTAATTATTTTGAGGATAAAGAAAAAGTATCTTCAGTTACTGACTCTCCAACCACCCTCTTTCTTTCCGATCATTCATTCCCTTTCTCTAAGGGACAACATTGTTTCTCCCTCTATCCAGAGCCCTTCTCCCCCACTCATTTTATATCGTCAACTACCCTCTCTCCCTCTCTCTTTACCTTTGCTCCTGGTGTCTCTCTTCAATGATCCTCTCTCTCTCCCTCTCTGACTGGCCTTTGTTCCTTTCTTTTCTCTAGTCACTCTTTCTCCCTTTTCATTCGTCCTCTCTTTAGGTGGAGCTTGCCCTAATTTTCCATGAATTTTAGTAGTATGATCGGTCGATCGGATTGAATTTGGAGCAGATCATTGTCCAATCCAGGTCTGATAAATATGTTTTTTTGCCACTCTAAATATTTTTTGTTTATTTCTGTTGGAATTTGAATGAGATTTGATGTTTGAAGTTATTATATTCCAAAAAATATGGTGCAATGGATCAATACTTGCATGGTCCAGGATATTCAAGTGCAGGTTATTAGTAAGCCCATCTTGCCTTGTATACATACCATGATAACTGTATTGCAATTCTGAAATGGAACTACTTGAGGCATTTCAATATCTCATCAGTCTCATCAATGTGTAACACATAGACCATAATTATTTTCTAGATCCACCCATTGTTCCATGTGTACATCTCTTGCACCATGTACATGTAGTCATATATTTTACTGGAGTGATTGGCCTTACATACATAGTACTAGGTCTGCACTATTACCACTTGACAAAGTCTGAAAATTATGTGGGTGAAGCCTTGACAAAGAAAGATTACCCACTGATATACAAACCTGAATCATAGCCTACCTCCAGTGTGGGTCTTTTTTGGGTGACACAACTGGTTTTGATAATACTGTTCTGCTGTTGAAAACATAATTGCTGATGCAAATATTTAATTCTGGCATCACGGCTATTTTAATATTGGTACCCTTTTTGTTTCTGAGTAAACCACAATTCATGCAACAACTGGATCTGGTCTTTGTATTTTAAGTGAATGGCTCAAGTTATCACTCAAAACAACTACTGATTAATACTCATATGAACTTAAGATCAAGCATACTTCTACCAAGGTTTCCCTGGGGAGTTACTTTGAAAATTATTCAAGCAGTCCTTGTCTATGATGCTCTTATTAGATCAGATAACAAGCCATTATATATATTGGTTTCTGTCACGGAAGTGCTTATGAAGTTGGGTTATTGTTCAGAGTTGTAACTTTATTTGGAAGATGTACCTGATTCTTACAATGTGAAAGGCATACACCATGGTTATTTTTTCTCCCTGACATACATTAGATGGTGTTTATTATGATTTCTTCTTTTATATAAATTGACCCTCTTTATATCCTGGATTGCTGGAAGCCTTGTGCACTAGACTGAATCAATTATTTGTGCCATTTTTTTTGTTTTTCCTTTGTTGATAATTTAGTCATTTTTGTGATCCAGTTGGTCAATGTGATCTACAAATCATGTACTAGGCACAACTTTTATGGTTAATCATCACTAAGTCATTTTTGTAATCCAGTTGGTCAATGTGATCGGTGTATCATCTGCTAGGCACAACTTTTATGGTCCACAGTGGCTCTAATTGATAAATAGTCATTCTCCTATGTATGGTTTGAAATGCTCTCATGTTGGTTCCCTTGATCCTAATGAAATTATCTTGGTAGTCTTTTGTCATTTTAATAAATTTTGATTTAATAGTCTGTCATGAATTGTTTTGTTTGCTAGTTTTTGCATGAAACTACTGTTTTATGATCTGTGAATCATAGACCATATGTTTTTTCTGACTTAAGCTTTATTATGAAGAATTATGTCTGAAACCTCTACTTTATATATCTAAATATTGTCAACTTCCTCTTGTAGCTAAAAATTGCTAATATGTTATTTGGTGGGTCCTTAAAACAATCATAGAAGGGACATAATATGTTACGAATGCCTAAATAACTGATATGCTTATGGTATTAGTTTTTATATCTTAATTATATATATATATATTTTCTGGATGTTTTGGTTCTTTCGAGGGTGGGCCTTAGTACAATGGTAAAGTTACTCCTTTGTGACCCAGGGAGATCAAGGTTCGAGTCACAGAAATATGGCCTCTTTAAATATTTAAAAGTAAGGTTGCAAATATTAACCCTCCCCAGATCCAGCATTGGGGGGAGCCTCATGCATTGTGTATGTCCTTTATGTTTTGGTTCTTTTGATCTTTCGGGTTTTGGCTTCTCGAATCTTTTAATCTCATTAAACTTTTAGGATATTCTTTTCTTAGCATGGGAAATTGCTTTTCCAATTGTTTACAGGTCAGGCAATTAACAAACAGCACAGAGTATATATTGGATACAGTGCGGTTGTCAACTGAAGTGGAAGTGCAGGTACCTCACATAAATTTCATTTTTCTTGCCATCAGCTTTTGTAATGCTTTTTGAAAGACAAATAAATGATGGGCTTGCTCACTGTGACCATCTTTAAATCACCTTTCCGATTTTGTCCTTTCAAGCCACTTCTTCAGAAAAGTAGAACCTGCTAGAATGAGAGTTATGAACTTGGTAAACATGACATCATCCTGTGCCTGCATTCTGTACATTTCTTGCTTTTTACAAGCCTAATGAAGATTTACACTCTCTTTGACACACACCATGGACTTATGCAGATGCAACTATTATATCTCATCCTTTTTTGGCACATGGTTATTGCAGGGTGAGAAAATAAGAAAGCGTAATGACTGGATGAATTGGATTCTGCCTTCCGGTCAGTCTACAGGAACATTGAACTCTGATAATTTGTCAGCGCGCCTGCGAACTGTTGACCTAGAGGGGAACTCTCTTCGGGGTAACACGGGAGTACCAAATTATAGTGAGGTAGTTCTTAGTAGATCGGCATCTGGGAACTTGAGGAATCAGTTACAAATGGCAGTAAATCGAAATGATGCCAATAGACGAGCCACTGGACTAGCAGATTCACATCCGACCAATTCTGGAAGAAGTTTAGGCAGGAGTGACACGTTTTGAAGTTTACTCTTCACAAATGGATAAGCATTATTGGTTGTCTGATGAGGGTTATGTTTCTGCAACAGAACTTGGACTTTTTTTTTTTTTTGTGTCAGTTTGAAGAGGAAATCAAAACAACAAAAAACAACAGAAAAATCTAAAAGAAAGAAAAGAAAAGAAAAGAAGCAAAAATGGGAAGTACAGATTGAATTTAGAATTATGAGGTTCTATAGTGCATTTCTGAGCTGTTGGTCAGTTATTTTTTGGCTACCAACCTTTTCTTTCTTCTTGAAGAGGGGTCTAAACTATTCTCTTTTTTGGGTTCTGAGGATGGAATTGGTCATGGTCACTCTAAACTTCTTCAACTAGATATTTATTTCTTGATTTGTTTATTCTCTTTCATTAAACAAGAAACATAGTATTCTTAACAGTACTCGTTCTTTGTTACCATTTGAAGATTTTGTTTAAACTCCGATCTTTTGAGGATTAAAAGTTGTTTCACTTGTTAGTATATAAAATAGTTGCCTGGTTGGTACATACTATCGGTTCATGGAATCTGCTATTGCTGGTGAAGACCGACTGGTATGTGCCTTCCCTTTAATTTTCTTGGCAAATCATCGTTGTTGCCCCACTCAGTGAATCAAATTATCAGGTCATGTGGTATTCAGATAAGCTTTTAAGATTGACTGTATGCAGTTTAATGTTCGATCCCCCCACATGAGAAGAAGGTGAGGGCATTCACCAAAGCTTGCACCTTTTTTCCGACGGACTGGCTACGAACAGAATCGTGACATCACCATCGTGCAAGGGTCTTTGCTACCGTCAGATCGTTGATCGACAGACCTGGTTCCATCTGATTCCGTTTGGCCAGAGTTTGCATGGGCACTTTGGGTACATCGCTCCCTTATCTCGCCTTGCTTCGTGGAACGAGCGGTGCAAATAACAGTGGAACGAAGCTTCTTCCATCGAGGGACCCGCAGTTTGCCCTTTCTCTCCCTCCTCTTATCAGTTCATCCGGCCATGAATCGATATGAACCAAGCAACATTACTCGATGAGCTTGTAAAATAAGAAGATAAGAGATCGATCGCAAATTCTCAAGACCTCCCCTTACCGAGCTATATAATTAAGAAGCCAAACAAAATACAGTAGCAGTTCCACTCTCCCCACTTCTCAAGTCTCAACCGAAGATGGCGAAGCCGATATCGATCGAAGTCTGGAATCCCAGTGGCAAGTACAGAGTTGTCAGCACCAAATCCATGCCCGGAACTCGTTGGATTCGCCTCTTGACAGACCAAGACTGCCGCGTCGAGGTAAACCCTCCTCCTCCTCCTCCTCCCAGGTCTCGATTCTTGTTCTGATCTTGATACAGAGCTCGCTGTTGTCCTCTGTGCTTGTAGATATGCACTGAGAAGAAAACTATACTGCCCGTGGAGGACATTCTCGCACTCATCGGCAACCGATGCGACGGAGTAATTGGACAGGCAAGTAGATAGTTGCTTGTTGTATGTATGTGTGCGTGTGGAGAAATATTTGTGCTGCTTTCTGTGGTTTGGTTAGCTCTGCTGTCTCTGTGCCGCAGTTAACAGAGGACTGGGGAGAGGTGCTGTTCTCGGCGCTGAAGAGAGCTGGAGGATCTGCGTTCAGCAACATGGCAGTCGGGTACAATAATGTCGATATCAATGCTGCTAACAAGTACGGTATTGCCGTCGGGAACACCCCAGTAAGTTTCATATGGACAGACTTCACAGTCTTTGTCTTCTTGGCCATGTTGTTTCTGATCTGGTTAGTAGAAAAGGTTATACTGGAGGCACGATTGGAGTAACAAAGAACTTGGTCGTTTAAATATTAATCACCATAATATCCTTTAGATTTTCTTTTGCTTTGTGTTCACTGTCATGTGGGATTGATATGGTGTACGCAGGGTGTTCTTACAGAAACAACGGCTGAATTAGCTGCTTCACTTTCACTGGCAGCTGCCAGAAGAATAGTGGAAGCAGATCAGTTCATGAGGGCGGGCTTGTACGACGGATGGCTTCCCCACTTGTATGATCTTGGTCATTCTTCTTAATTTTTCAGCAGTTATAATGAACTCTGTTATCCACAGATGAAAAATATATCTTTTTTTGATCAAATGGCTCCCAACAGGTTCGTCGGAAACTTGCTGAAGGGGCAGACAGTGGGAGTAATCGGAGCTGGCCGTATTGGTTCTGCATATGCCAGGATGATGGTACTAATCCCATTTTGCTTCTCTGTAAATTTCACTTGATTCTGTGCTATTAAGTAATGAAACAAATGATATCCTACACACACACACACACAGAGGCAAGGACAAGATTTGTTTAGAAAGCAAAATTAAAGGCTATTCAATAAAAAGCCACAGTACCAGAAGGAAAAGATCAATTATAAAGTGCAGTATTACATTATGAAGTTTTGAATTGCATCAACAATGAAAATATGCATAAAGTGTTTTGATTTGAAAAGCATATAACATGGCAATGACAGATTGAGGGCTTCAAGATGAACCTGATATACTACGATCTGTATCAAGCCACACGGCTAGAGAAGTTCGTCACAGGCATGTTATCATCGGCACCTCTTTCTTTGATAACATCCCCATGAGTTGAACTTGTAGTTAAGCATTCATCGTTCTTTGTTATCTCCTGTTCAGCATATGGACAGTTCTTGGAGGCAAATGGTGAACAACCTGTTACATGGAAAAGAGCTGCATCCATGGAGGAAGTTCTCAGAGAAGCTGATGTGGTTAGATATATTTCTGTATTAGAAACATGTTCAAGCTGTAGTTTGTATTGTTCACAATTTTAAGAAAATTAGCTCTACTACTGGAATAAGCTGAATTAATTAACTATATGCAATTTACAGATAAGTCTTCATCCGGTTTTGGATAAGACTACATATCATCTTGTAAACAAAGAGAGTCTGGCCATTATGAAGAAGGTGAATCTTCCTGCTCTTTCTTCTATCAATATAATGAACAGAAACATCACAGTTCAGGTCTTTAATTTTCTTAAAATTAATGGTCTATTACAGGAAGCAATCCTTGTGAATGCAAGCAGAGGACCAGTGATTGATGAAGCTGCTTTGGTTGAACATCTGAAGGCAAATCCAATGTTCCGAGTTGGGCTCGATGTTTTCGAGGTAATGATATTCCTAATTTTTTGATGGAAAAAAGAGAGGAGAAAACAGATCCTAACTGCTTTCATGTTTAAAATTCACTGGAGAACAATGACACAATGTACTGATCAGTAATGTGTTCTCAACAGGATGAACCTTTCATGAAACCTGGACTTGCTGAACAGAAGAATGCTGTTGTTGTGCCACATATTGCCTCTGCCTCCAAGGTGAGAACACAAAGAGACAGAATTAACATATACATTGCAGTTTTCTTTGTTCTCAACTTGGTCTTAGCTACTAATCCAACCTTTTCATCATCGGTTCAGTGGACGCGTGAAGGAATGGCAACACTTGCTGCTTTAAATGTTCTTGTAAGTTCAATACACCTAAAATATATATATTCTTTCTTCTTATTTGATCAAATAAATGTTGTTGCAAGTTCAGTACACCTAAAATGTATTTTCTTCCTTCATAATTGATCAAATAACTTATCGATCCACATGCTTATAATAAAAAATGTAACTGAAGAGACTGTTTTTTTTCCTCTTGCTTGCATGTGAGTAGGGAAAGATAAAAGGATACCCAATTTGGGGTGATCCGAACCGGGTTGAACCATTCTTGGATGAGAACTCTCCAGCTCCTACCGCATGTCCAAGCATTGTCAACGCGAAACAACTTGGTATTTGAGTGAGTTTTAGTTGGATTTGTTATCTGCTGCCCTCTGATTCGTAGGCTTCTTCCTAAACTGCTAGTTTATCTTTGTAGGCCTGCCCAGTTCCAAACTTTGATGGCAGAAGAACATGCGAATTGAGATGAAGACTGTGTGTGTCACATAGAGCAATGCATAAATATGAAATCTTGTGGATGCTTACAATCCTATGATGTATAATTTGCATTCGCTGACTAAGTCTTGCTTACTTGCATATACGCTTAAAAATCCTTCTTGGCCATGAAATGCTTGTTAAACATTATAATAACAATGACAAAGTCACAAGTCTCTTTTAGATCTTTCTCTATTTCTTCTCGTACCATTAATATTAATCATTTTACCTCTTCTAACTATCGCATCCGGAGATCTCTAAAGCACATGCCCATAGTTGTTTATGAATAAAAGTATTTTTTTTTCTTTCTCGATTGGGAATATATAATCAACCAACAATGCACGCGTCATGTAAGGCCCATGGGGAAAAAGATCTAGATGACTTGACACTCGATTGCCTATGTGGATAGAAGTCTAAGGGGCAGCGGGTCGATTATTAACTATCTCCCTTATGAAATATTCATAAGAATATACTTGAGAGTCCAAGGGCCAGCTCGGGTCGATTACAAACTGCTTCCCTTACAAAATATTCATATGAATATTCTCGGGAGTCTAGAGACAACTTGGGTCGATTACGAATCGCCTCTTTTGCAGAATATTCATAGGAATATTCCCGAGAGTCTAGGGGCAACTCGAGTCGGTTATGAACTACCTTCCCTACGAAATATTTCTAGAATATTTCATATCTTTAAGGTCATGTATAAAAACATAACCTCAACTTTAGGTAAAAGGAGAGAAAATCGAGAACTTAGACCTAGAGAAATTAACCTCGGGTCTAACTTCAAGTGTTAGAGAGACCAACTCGGGAAGCCTCTCCTGACTTCGATCTTTATGCAGGTGATAACTCAGGAGAAGACACTTTTCATCTAGGATGACTCCACATATACGAACTAGGGCCATGTTGGGTTGATAAGGATATCAACAACATTTTCCTCCAATACCTAATAACTTCGCACATCCATCTCAATATTCTCATCTTGGCATCATAAACTTTTTGTATATATTATTTCTTAAATTGCTCAACACTCATATCTATAAAATATTATTGGTTTCATAATTATTTTACAAAATATTTTTTAATCTCAAATGTATCCGATGATCATACAAGACTTTTGATGTCACGAGCTAGAATTGCCTAAGTCATAAGATACTATTGCGTTACGCATCCATAAAGGGTTAGCCTAATTACAACCTCACTCAGGTCTCGGAGAACTTGTAAAAGAAATAGTTTCGAAAATAGGTGATGAATAAGTCCCGATGTCTCACAAAGAGGGTAATTTTATGACCAATTCAACAAACACTTGGTATACAAGAAAGAAAAAAGAGGAAGGAGAAAATAAGGACTTTAGCGAACAAGTTCCTATAGGCTTTACGTGTGATATGGCAAAAAATGGTAAACCCCACTCCCGGCGACGCCCCCTGCACGTGGACAGGCGCGGCGCCCCAGGGAGAGCAACGAGGGCAACGGTCTGCGTCCGGGCGTTAGCCTCACGGAGCCCGCAGCCCCTTCAGTTGACCCAGCACAGTAGGACGAGACAGAAGTGGGTAGCGGTTGAAGCTCGCCCATACCCTGTGATCCCCCGTTCCCATACGCAACGTCCTCAGCGATGTCGGACACCATCAGAGATACGGCCCCGACCGACGGGATGGCGCAGCCGAGGATGCCGGGTTCCCCTATAAACGTCCTCAAGCCAGAAGGAAGAGGTAAGGCTGAATTCCCCAAACAACCGCCATCGCATCTCTCTAACTTGATCGTCGGAGGGGTCGGGTCGAGCAGACCCGACCATTGTGCAGGTATCAAGCCGAGGTCTCCCGTCCGGGACGTGCCGGCGATCCCCGCTCGGGAAGAGTCGCCGCATCGCCCCGAGTCCGAGGCCGCACCCGACCACCCCGGTGGAGACGAGTACCGCCCCAGGGAGATCCCCGCCATTCGGACCCCCGAACGAGCCGAGACGACCTCCCGGGTCACGGCTAAGAAAAAAAGGGTGTTTATACTAACTAAAAAAAGGTGTTTACACTAACATAATGGCGCTAGAAGGAGGGCCGGTCCGAATGTCAAGCGATCCACAGGCTCACTCCGACGAACCCCCAGCCATCCGGTCGCACACGACCGACGCGACGGAGGAGCACCCCCAACAGGAGGGAATTCGGGACGAGCGCCCCGCCGCGACCTCGGAGCGCTATTGGCGATTATTCAACGATCCGGGCCTATCGCCTCCCGTCGCCAATCCCGGTGGCCCGTCACCCGTGCCACCCGAAGCCCTCTACGACCTCACGCACCAGGTTCGGGCCCTTACGGGAGTAATGCAGACCATCATCCCGCTGGTCTCTCCCCCGACGTCTTCACACTCAACCTTACCCCCACCGCGGCAACGGCCCGCCGGCGCTCAAAACGCCGCACCGCTCCTCGAGTCTCCCGCTTCGCCTCCGCGCCGATCGACCCGACCCGGGAGCCGAGGAGCGGAGGAACCAGCGGCGCACCCGACGCCCGTAGCCCCACTTTCAGACTCAGCGGAGGGCCTGTGGGCCCAGCTACGCCTCGTAGGCCGCCGGCTGGACGAGGTGCAGCGCGAGGTTCGCCGGACCGGGGGAGACCCGGGGGCCGAACAACACCAGGGGTCCCCCTTCATCCCCGAGATTCAAGAGCAGGCCATCCCGCCGCATTTTCGGCTCCCGTCACTAGATGCTTATGAAGGTGCCACCGATCCGGCAGACCACGTGGCTGCTTTCCGCGCCCAAATGGCGCTATACGGGACGTCCGATGCCCTGATGTGTAGGGCGTTCCCGACAACCCTGCGGGGCCCAGCCCGAGCGTGGTATAGCAATATGAAGACCGCGACCATCGCCTCTTTCGACCAGCTGGCCAGGGACTTTGAGCTTAACTTCCTGGCTCATGCCAAGCCGAAACCGTCGGTGGCGATGCTCCTCGGGCTCAACCAGAGGGAGGATGAGCCCCTTTCTCACTTTGTGAACCGCTTCACCACACAAATCCGCGGGCTATCTGATGCTCACCCTTCTTTGATGATGCAGGCATTCATGATGGGCCTGCGCCCTACCCGATTCTTTTGGTCTCTGGTGGAGCGACCCCCTACTTCGGTACCCGAAATGTTGCAGCGTGTGAACCAGTACATCGCTGCCGAGGCATGGATGGTCGGGAAGCGTGACGAGCGCAAAAGGGTCAAGCCAGAGCAGTCCCAACAGCAACAGCCCGCCACCTCCCGGCGCAGGGCCGGCGGCCTCAACGATGCGGTACCTAGGTCCCCTCCTCCGGGCCTGAACTCCTCTCGGACCGAGATATTTCTCCATATTAAGGAGAAAGGCCTTCTCAAAGACCCCTACCCGATGAGGAGTCCGCACGAGCTCGCGGACCGCTCCAAATACTGCCGTTTCCACCGACAGCCCGGTCACGACACCGAGGAGTGTCGGGAATTAAAAAGGCAAATTGAGGAGCTCATCCGCCGAGGACACCTCGGTTCATACCTCCGACCAGACAAGGAGCTCTCGCCACACCCGGAGGGCCCCATCGAGCGACACATAGATGTCATAACCGGCGGGCCGGCGTCCGGAGGGAGTTCCACGGCGGGTGGAAGGGCATACGCCAGGGCCTCCCGGGCTGAGGATTCCAAACCCAAAAAAGGTCCCGAAGTCACCTTCCCGACCGAGGGATCTGAACTAGCCGAGCATGATGACGCACTGGTGATATCAGCCAGAATCGCCAACGCGCAAGTGAGAAGAATCATGGTCGACACTGGAAGCTCGGCCGATATACTTTATTGGGACGCCTTCCAAAAGCTCGGCCTGGTAAAGGAGAACATGAAGCCGGTATGCTCAACACTCACGGGGTTCACCGGCGCCTCAACCTTGTCACTAGGGGTCATCACCCTGCCCCTAACTTTGGGAGCCTTCCCGAAGGCAAAAACTGTGATGACCTCCTTTCTGGTGGTCGACCTCCCCACGGCATACAACGCCATCCTAGGACGGCCAACCCTCAACAAGACCCGAGCCGTCATCTCAACTTACTATCAAACCATCAAGTTCCCGACCCACGATGGGGTCGGGGAAGTGGCGGGGAACTCCTGGGAGTCCAGGCGCTGCTACTTGACCGCTGTGTCATTCAACAAGAGAGCAAGGATCCAATCCCCGCTGGAAGACCCCCGGGAGGGAAAAAAACCAACCCCCCGCCCCGAGCCAAAGGAATCCACTGTCGACTTGCCACTGGTCGAAGGAAGGCCCGATCAAACAGTCAAAATCGGGTCGGGACTCCCCGAAAAGGAACGACAGCAGCTCGTCGGCCTTCTGCGAGTCAACGCCGACATCTTCGCTTGGACGCCAGCTGACCTAGCAGGAGTCCACCCGGAAGTCGCGCTGCACCACCTGAACATCTCGTCCGACGCCCGGCCGGTGAAACAGAGGCCCAGGCGGCAGGCCCCGGATCGGCAACTGGCCATCCGAGAAGAAGTAAACCGGCTTCTGGCGGCCGGTTTCATAGAAGAGGCAAGGTACCTGTTAGTGTAAGTAACTTTTTTAGCCATGGCCTCAGGGTCGTCGCGGCTTGGTTCGGGTCCGGAAGGCGGTGATCTCCTTGGGGGCGCTCCTCGAGGTCTCCCGGCGGCCGAGCTCGGTGGTTCGGGTCGGGAGGTCGGTTCGGCAGCTCGGGTCACCCGGTCGGGTCGGCGGCTCGGGTCGGGAGGCAGCTCCGCCGCAGCTTCGGGAAGAGGCAACACCGTCTTGCACCTGCACACAGGTCGGGCCGGGAGCTCGGCCCGACCCCTCCGACGATCAAGTTAGAGAAGGATGTGGAGGGGATTGTGGATGAGGCAGAAGAAGAGCCTCTGAGGGTTGTGTTTGAGTGAGTTCCTCCCACAAGCTCGGCGGTTCGGGTCGGGAGGTCGGGTCGTCCCGGTCGGGAAGAAGCTCCGCCACAGCGCCAGGAAGAGGCGACACCGTCTCGCACCTCCGTCTGTTGAGTGTGTCCTCCCCCTCTTTGCCAAGGGCTCGGGGGTATTTATAGAGGAGGTTTGATGTTACCGCTGGGGTTGTGTGGGAGGCCGAGCTGCTGCAGGGTACGGAGAGACTCGGGCAGTGTGTTGCTCAGGGGGTTGCGTGGGAGATCGGGGGATCGCAGGGTATGGGCGAGCTTCAACCATTACCTGCTTTTGTCCCGTCCGGCTGTGCTGGGTCTGCCATTTTTTGCCATATCATATGCCCCGCCGAAAGGAGCTATGCGTCGGTTTTTGCATGCAGGGAGTCCGATGCATGGCTTCTTACTTTAGGTAGGCTGTTCATGCGGATCTGAGGGGAATGACGCAGAAGGGCCGGTCGCGCGAGCGCGTCTCGAGAAGCATGACGCAGGCGGGCAGACCGCGCAGGCGTGGTCTCGGGTGGCGTAAAGCCGAAGAGACGAGGAGCACGACGCAGGTGGGCAGGCCGCGCAGGCGTGGTCTCGGGTGGCGTAAAGCCGAAGAGCCGAGGAGCACGACGCAGGCGGGCAGGCCGCGCAGGCGTGGTCTCGGGTGGCGTAAAGCCGAAGAGCCGAGGAGCACGACGCAGGCGGGCAGGCCGCGCAGGCGTGGTCTCGGGTGGCGTAAAGCCGAAGAGCCGAGGAGCACGACGCAGGCGGGCAGGCCGCGCAGGCGTGGTCTCGGGCGGCGTAAAGCCAAAGAGCCGAGGAGCACGACGCAGGCGGGCAGGCCGCGCAGGCGTGGTCTCGGGTGGCGTAGAGCCGAAGAGCCGAGGAGCACGACGCAGACGGGCAGGCCGCGCAGGCGTGGTCTCGGGTGGCGTAAAGCCGAAGAGACGAGGAGCACGACGCAGGCGGGCAGGCCGCGCAGGCGTGGTCTCGGGTGGCGTAAAGCCGAAGAGCCGAGGAGCACGACGCAGGCGGGCAGGCCGCGCAGGCGTGGTCTCGGGTGGCGTAAAGCCGAAGAGCCGAGGAGCACGACGCAGGCGGGCAGGCCGCGCAGGCGTGGTCTCGGGTGGCGTAAAGCCGAAGAGCCGAGGAGCACGACGCAGGCGGGCAGGCCGCGCAGGCGTGATCTCGGGCAGCGTAAAGCCAAAGAGCCGAGGAGCACGACGCAGGCGGGCAGGCCGCGCAGGCGTGGTCTCGGGTGGCGTAGAGCCGAAGAGCCGAGGAGCACGACGCAGGCGGGCAGGCCGCGCAGGCGTGGTCTCGGGTGGCGTAGAGCCGAAGAGCCGAGGAGCACGACGCAGGCGGGCAGGCCGCGCAGGCGTGGTCTCGGGTGGCGTAAAGCCGAAGAGCCAAGGAGCATGACGCAAGCGGGCAGGCCGCGCAGGCGTGGTCTCGGGTGGCGTAAAGCCGAAGAGCCGAGGAGCACGACGCAGGCGGGCAGGCCGCGCAGGCGTGGTCTCGGGCGGCGTAAAGCCAAAGAGCCGAGGAGCACGACGCAGGCGGGCAGGCCGCGCAGGCGTGGTCTCGGGTGGCGTAGAGCCGAAGAGCCGAGGAGCACGACGCAGGCGGGCAGGCCGCGCAGGAGTGGTCTCGGGTGGCGTAAGGCCGAAGAGCCGAGGAGCACGGCGCAGGCGGGCAGGCCGCGCAGGCGTGGTCTCGGGTGGCGTAGAGCCGAAGAGCCGAGGAGCACGACGCAGGCGGGCAGGCCGCGCAGGCGTGGTCTCGGGTGGCGTAGAGCCGAAGAGCCGAGGAGCACGACGCAGGCGGGCAGGCCGCGCAGGCGTGGTCTCGGGTGGCGTAAAGCCGAAGAGCCGAGGAGCACGACGCAGGCGGGCAGGCCGCGCAGGCTTGTCCCGGGTGGTGTAAAGCTAGAGGGCCGAGGAGTTCGGCGCGGGCAGGCTGGCCGTGCAGACGTGTCTCGGGGTTTATGGAGCCGAGGGGCACGACGCGGGCGTACTGGCGGCACTGGTCTGTCTCGGGAACATGGAGCCAAGGAGCACGACGCAGGCAGCTGGCGGCGCAGGTGTGGTCTCGGGCATTACGCGACCGAGGAGCACGACGCAGGCGGGCAGACCGCGCAGGCGTGGTCGCAAGGGCCATGCGACCGAGTAGCACAATCAGGCGGGCAGGACGCGAGGACGTGGCCTCGGGCACCACGCGGCCGAGGAACACGACAGGCGGTCGGGCCGCGCCGAGGTGGGTCTCGGCAGAGATTGGCCGAGGTGCTCGGTGCAGGCAGGCTGCGACCGAGGGACGCCGCTTAGGCGGGCAGGCCGCGCCGAGGTGGGATTTCGACAGAGAGTCGCCGAGGTGCTCGGTGCAGGCAGGCTGCGACCGAGGTGGTGGGCTTGGCAAGCATGGAGCTGCGGTGTTCGGCGCAGGCAAGCCGCGGCCGAGGGGCGTGAACCAGGTGGATATGGCCGTGGAGGTCGGCGCGGGCAGGCTGGCCGTGCAGACGTGGCTCGGGGTTTATGGAGCCGAGGGGCACGACGCTGGCGTACTGGCGGCACTGGTCTGTCTCGGGAACATGGGGCCAAGGAGCACGACGCAGGCGGGGTGACCGCGCAGGCGTGGTCGCGAGGGTCATGCGACCGAGTAGCACGATCAGGCGGGTAGGACGCGAGGACATGGCCTCGGGCACCACGCGGCCGAGGAACACGACAGGCGGTCGGGCCGCGCCGAGGTGGATCTCGGTAGTGATTGGCCTAGGTGCTCGGTGTGGGCGGATAGACCGCGCATGGGGCCGAGGCAGCGTGCAGCACGTTGGCTGCGCATGTGGCCGAGGCAGCGATGCTGCTTGCCGGCTGCGCATGTGGCCGAGTGGCCGAGGCAGCGAGGCAGCAAGGCAGCATGTTTGCATGAGGCCGCTCGCTGGCTGCGAACGAGGCCGAGGGGCCGAGGCAGCGTGCTGGCCGCGCATGAGGTCGAGGCAGCGAGGCTGCGCGCTGGCTGCGCACGAGGCCGAGGCAGCGAGGCAGCGTGCTGGCTGCGCACGAGGCCGAGTGGCCGAGGCAGCGTGCTGGCTGCGCCCGAGGCCGAGTGGCCGAGGCAGCGAGGCAGCGTGCTGGCCGCGCATGAGGCCGAGGGGCCGAGGTAGCGAGGCAGCATGTTGGCTGCGCATGAGGCCGAGGCAGCGAGGCTGCGTGCTGGCTGCGCACGAGGCCGAGTGGCCGAGGCAGCGTGCTGGCTGCGCCCGAGGCCGAGTGACCGAGGCAGCGAGGCAGCGTGTTGGCCGCGCATGAGGCCGAGGGGCCGAGGCAGCGAGGCAGCGTGTTGGCCGCGCATGAGCCAAGTCTCTCAGGCGATGCCATATCTCTCCTCATGCATGCCGCGGCCGAGGAGCTACTTGCGCGCGCATAGAGGAAGTCTCGGGCAAGCCGTGGCCGTGGAGCTCTCGGGCATACAATGGCCGAGGAGCTACTTAGGCCGCGTAGAGGAAGTCTCGGGTAAGCCGTGGCCGAGGAGGTCTCGGGTAGGCTGTGGCCGAGGAGCTCTCGGGTAGGCTGTGGCCGAGGAGGTCTCGGGCACGCTATGGCCGAGGAGGTCTCGGGTAGGCTGTGGCCGAGGAGGTCTCGGGTAGGCTGTGGCCGAGGAGGTCTCGGGCACGCTATGGCCGAGGAGGTCTCGGGTAGGCTGTGGCCGAGGAGGTCTCGGGCACGCTATGGCCGAGGTGGTCTCGAGTAGGCTGTGGCCGAGGAGGTCTCGGGCACGCTATGGCCGAGGTGGTCTCGGGTAGGCTGTGGCCGAGGAGGTCTCGGGCACGCTATGGCCGAGGTGGTCTCGGGTAGGCTGTGGCCGAGGTGGTCTCGGGTAGGCTGTGGCCGAGGAGGTCTCGGGCACGCTATGGCCGAGGTGGTCTCGGGCACGCTATGGCCGAGGTGGTCTCGGGTAGGCTGTGGCCGAGGTGGTCTCGGGTAGGCTGTGGCCGAGGAGGTCTCGGGCACGCTATGGCCGAGGTGTTCGGCGCGGTCGGGCTGGCCGCGCGCATGGGACGCGGGCGGTTTGGCCGGTGCGTGAGATCGAGGGGTCCGAGGCGCGCGGGCTGGTCGCGCGCGTGAGGCCGACGCGGACGGGTTGGCCGCGCGTGTGGGGCCGAGTGGCTGAGACGCGCGGGTTGGCCGCGCGCGTGCGGCCGAGTGGCCGAGACGCGCGGGCTGGTCGCGCGCGTGCGGCCGACGCGGGCGGGCTGGCCGCGCGCGTGGGGGCCGACGCGGGCGGGTTGGCCGCGCGTGTGGGGCCGAGCCGCGCGCGTGGCCGAGGAGCTCGGGACGCACGGGGTGGTTGCGCGCGTGGCCGAGGAGCTCGGGACGCGCGGGCTGGTCGCGCGCGTGGCCGAGGAGCTCGGGACGCGCGAGCTGGTCGCGCGTGGCCGAGGAACTCGGGACGCGCGAGCTGGTCGCGCGTGTGGCCGAGGAGCTCGGGACGCACGGGCTGGTCGCGCGTGGCCGAGGAACTCGGGACGCGCGAGCTGGTCGCGCGTGTGGCCGAGGAGCTCGGGACGCACGGGCTGGTCGCGCGCGTGGCCGAGGAGCTCGGGACGCACGGGCTGGTCGCGCGTGTGGCCGAGGAACTCGGGACGCGCAAGCTGGTCGCGCGTGTGGCCGAGGAGCTCGGGACGCACGGGCTGGTCACGCGCGTGGGGCCGACGCGGGCGGGCTGGCCGCGCGCGTGGGACCGAGGGGCCCGAGGAGCCGAGACCGGCCCCAGAAGTCGCTGCTGCTGCTGGTGTAGGTCGGCTGCAGCGGAGCAACCAAGGAGAAAGCTAACGTACCATCATTTCGGGCCCTCCTTCTAGCGCCATTATGTTAGTGTAAGTAACTTTTTTAGCCATGGCCTCGGGGCCGTCGCGGCTTGGTTCGGGTCCGGAAGGCGGTGATCTCCTTGGGGGCGCTCCTCGAGGTCTCCCGGCGGCCGAGCTCGGTGGTTCGGGTCGGGAGGTCGGTTCGGCAGCTCGGGTCACCCGGTCGGGTCGGCGGCTCGGGTCGGGAGGCAGCTCCGCCGCAGCTTCGGGAAGAGGCAACACCGTCTTGCACCTGCACACAGGTCGGGCCGGGAGCTCGGCCCGACCCCTCCGACGATCAAGTTAGAGAAGGATGTGGAGGGGATTATGGATGAGGCAGAAGAAGAGCCTCTGAGTGTTGTGTTTGAGTGAGTTCCTCCCACAAGCTCGGCGGTTCGGGTCGGGAGGTCGGGTCGTCCCGGTCGGGAAGAAGCTCCGCCACAGCGCCAGGAAGAGGCGACACCGTCTCGCACCTCCGTCTGTTGAGTGTGTCCTCCCCCTCTTTGCCAAGGGCTCGGGGGTATTTATAGAGGAGGTTTGATGTTACCGCTGGGGTTGTGTGGGAGGCCGAGCTGCTGCAGGGTACGGAGAGACTCGGGCAGTGTGTTGCTCAGGGGGTTGCGTGGGAGATCGGGGGATCGCAGGGTATGGGCGAGCTTCAACCATTACCTGCTTTTGTCCCGTCCGGCTGTGCTGGGTCTGCCATTTTTTGCCATATCAGTACCCACAGTGGCTCTCCAATGTAGTCCTTGTCAAAAAACCTAATGGAAGCTGGCGGATGTGCGTTGACTACACTAGTCTCAACAATGCTTGCCCAAAAGATTGCTACCCCCTGCCAAAGATCGACCAGCTGGTCGACGCCACGGCCGGCCACGCCCGACTCTCGTTTATGGACGCCTTCTCCGGGTACAACCAGATCAGGATGGCACCCGAAGATCAAAAACATACAACCTTCCTCACCGAGCAAGGGATATATTTTTACAAAGTTATGCCGTTCAGGTTAAAAAACGCCGGGGCAACCTACCAGAGGACGGTGAACAAGATGTTCGCCCGCCAGATCGGACGAAACATGGAGGTATATGTCGACGACATGATCGTAAAGAGCCGAACGGCGGAGGCTCATCCCTCCGACCTGGCAGAAACATTCGACACTCTGCGGAGGTTCGGCCTGCGCCTCAACCCCACCAAGTGCGCCTTCGGTGTGACCTCGGGAAAATTCCTCGGATTCATCGTACACGAGAGAGGGATTGACGCAAACCCGGAAAAGATACAGGCCATCAGTGACATGCGGCCTCCTCGGACGATCAGAGACCTGCAGCGCCTTAACGGGAGGCTAGTCGCTTTATCGCGTTTCCTCTCCCGATCGGGAGATCGCTGCCACTCTTTTTTCCGGGCCCTGAAGGATCCGAAGAACTTCCGATGGACGGCGGAATGCGAGACGGCCTTCGAGCAGATGAAGCTACACCTGGCCAGCCTCCCTCGACTCGCTTCGGTCTCCCCAGGGGAGAAGCTGAGTCTCTACCTTGCCGTCTCTCGGCACGCGGTCAGCTCGGTTCTAGTCAAAGAAATTTCCGGCGATCAACTACCGGTCTACTACGTCAGCCACATGCTGAGCGGGCCAGAAGAACGCTACCCGCCGATCGAAAAGCTGGCGCTGGCGCTCGTCCTGTCGGCGCGGAAACTCCGCCCCTACTTCCAGGCCCACCCGATAGAGGTAATAACCGATCAGCCGCTTCGGCTTGTCCTGTCCAAATTCGATGTTGCAGGGCGTCTCCTCAAATGGGCAGTGGAGCTCGGCGAGCACGACATACAATACATACCTCGGACCGCCATCAAAGCCCAATCCGTGGCAGACTTCATTGCGGAGCTGACCCCGAATACCGGCGAAGAACTCGAGCCGCTGCGCGATACCTGGACCCTCCACGTAGATGGCTCGGCCAACGCGAAAGGCGCCGGCGCGGGTCTGGTACTGACAACACCTGACGGCCGCTCGATCGAGCGCTCCTTCCGCTTCGGGTTCAGAGCCACCAACAACGAGGCAGAATACGAGGCTCTCCTGGCGGGGCTCCAGTTGGCACTGGAAATGCAGGTGACCGACATACGCGTCATCACCGACTCGCAGCTGGTGGCTAGGTAGCTCGACGGCGAATACGAGGCCCGGGACCCGACTATGGCGAAATACCTAGCGCAGGTAAGAAGCCTGGCCGCCAAGTTCGCCCATTTTGAACTGTCGAATGTTCCCAGGAGCGAGAACCAGCGAGCCGACACCCTGGCTAAACTGGCGTCCGGCCCGTCCCCCTGGGCTCGACCCGAGACCGAAGAACTCCCCCGCCGAGCCATAGAGGTCGTCGCCACCGTCGCTCACGGCGCGCCGGCCACTTGGGTACAGGAGATGTTACGCTTCAAGCAGGACGGGACCCTGCCCGACAATACAACTACAGCTCGGCGCTTGCGTCGGACGCAGGCGTGGTACACCGAGGAAGGAGGACGGCTGTACAAACGGTCTTTCTCGCGCCCCCTGTTGCGCTGCCTGGAGCCGAGCGAAGCCTGGACGGTTCTGTCCGACATGCACGAAGGGGCTTGCGGGGAACACATAGGCGAGCGAGCCCTGGCGCACAAGGTACTCCGACAGGGGTACTACTGGCCGACCATGCGCCAGGACGCAAAAGCTCTCGTGCGGCGATGCAGCTCGTGCCAGGAGCACGCCCGTACCGCCCGACGGCCGGCGGTCCTGTTCACCCCCGTCGACTGTGCCTGGCCATTCGCGCAATGGGGACTGGACATACTCGGGCCTCTCCCGCCCGCCTCCGGCCAGCGGAAGTACATAATCGTGGGAGTGGACTACTTTACCAGATGGGTCGAAGCCGAGCCCCTAGCAACCATCACGGAGTCGCAAGTGAAAAGGTTCGTATGGAGAAACCTCATAACCCGTTTCGGCCTGCCCCAGTCCATCGTCGCCGACAATGGACCGCAGTTCGCCGGCAGGAAATTCCAAGAGTTTTGCGCCAAGCACAAAATTCAACTGAGGTTCAGCTCGGTGGCTTACCCCCAGGCGAATGGGCTAGCTGAAGTAACCAACCGGGCCATCGTCGACGGACTCAAGAGAAGGGTATCCGCTACCCGATCGGCTTGGATTGACGAGCTCCCGAGCGTCCTGTGGGCGCTTCGCACTACCCCCAAGACCTCGACCGGGGAGTCTCCCTATAGCCTCACGTTCGGGACCGAGGCCGTGTTGCCACCCGAGGTAGCCGTCTCGACTCCGCGGACGGCAGACTACAGCGAAGAAGCCTCGGGCGAAGGGCTCCGATCAAACCTGGACCTGCTCGAGGAAAGACGGGCCGACGCACACCAGAAAGCCCTTTCTTACAAAAGAGCCGTAGTGAGGGTCTACAACCGGAGCGTGCGACCCCGGTCGATAAAGTTAGAGGACCTGGTCCTGCGCAAAATCGAGGTCAGCCACCCCACCCGAGTAAGGGGGAAACTGGCCCCAAAGTGGGAGGGACCCTATCGGGTCATCGGAGTATCCCGAACGGGGACATTCAGGCTCGCAACAATGGATGGCGACCCCGTGCCCCGGACTTGGAACATACAGAACCTTAGGAAATATTTCGTCTGAAGAAATAGACAATACGCAAACACAGAAAATCGGAGGAAAAGATCATCTTATTAAAAAGGAGGGGATACAGAAGCCAAAACCCATACACAAAACCCTCACACCCTCGTCCCCGACATACAAAAACGACCCTCACTCCTCTCCCGGAGTCTTCGGGCGGTCGTCGAACGGCACGTCCTCCGGCATGTCCACCTCCAGGTCCACGGGGTGAGAGGCGAACGGATCCCTTTCCACCTCGGAGCCGGGAGGGCACGAACCGAAGCGACCCAGGGCGATCCTGTATCCGTACTCGTAGGATACTCGCCCCATTCGGGTCAGTCCGAGCTCAAAGTTCTCGGACTTCTTGTAAGCTTCGATCGCCTCCTTGTCCTTTGACGGGCGGAGGCGAACCTCCTCAGCCAACGCCTCGGAAGCAGCGCGGGCTTCAGCCTCGGCCTTCTCCGCCCTCTTGGAGAGACCAAGCGCCTCTGACTTCGACTGGCGGAGCTCGGCCCGATCCAAACGAAGGAACTCCTGGAGCTCCTTGACCGAATCGCCCGACCGCTCGAGCTCTGCTCGTAAACGCGCCACTTCTTCCTCGGAACCGGTCGCGCGTTTTTCCGCAGCCGCTACCGCCTCGGGGCCCGACCCAGTCCGAATCTCCTCTAGCTGACGACACAACTCGGAGTTGCGCTCGCTGAAGTCCCAGATTATCTGGCCAGCGTCGCGCACTCGGTCCATCAGCGCCGTCGAATAATGGAGGCCCTGCCACAAGAAAATAAGGGTCAGCGCACAGTCGCAGGGATGCCCGGAGTTAGCGAAACGCTTACCAATGTCAGAAACCTCCCCGCCTTGCTGAGCATGGTCTCCGAGGGCAGGGTGTATAGGTCCCGAGCCAGGTCGGGGTGGAGCACGCCTCGAAGGAAGGCGGCCGAGGGATCTCCCCCGGCCCATACCTGGTCCCCTCGGGACAGCCCCTTCCATCGGGCGACCAGCGGGTCGGAAGCCTCCCCTGTCGGAAGCTCGCCCATCACCGCTGCCCATAGGGGCTCGTCGGCCCCCGCGCGTAGCCCGCACAGATCATCCACCGTGGGCAGGTTCGCCCTCTTCCCGGCCGCCCCCTGGCTAGGCCCTTCAAATCGGGAAGGCCCCTCCTCCCGAGTGGTCCGCTTGGCACCCACGATTGTTGGAGGAGTGGTCCCCGCCTTGGTTTTCCCCGGACCCGTCGTCCTCGCCTTCTTTGACGGACGTCCCTCGGGGATCTCCAATGGGGCACCCGCCGAACCGGGCAACGGGTCGGCTGGGGAACGCGGAGGGGAAGCAGCGGACTGGCGCGGGGAAGAAGCCGACGAAGAGCGACCACCACGGAGGGACAGGAGCTTCATTCCTGCGAAGAAGACAAGCGAAACCGTCACAAACTGTGGAAACAAATAAAACGTGGAGAACACCCTCTATAAACATACCCCCGAAAGCCGGGCTAAGACCCGCCTCGGCTAGCCACTCCTCGGTCATAGCTCGGATGGCCTGAGAGCCGGGAAGGATTGCCCGAAGCCTCTTCAAATCCCGACACTCCTCGTCGTTCAAGTCCGGGACTATGTTATCTATCACCCTCACCGCCCACCGAACCCCGAAGCCCCAATCCCTCGGCCAGCTGACGTAAAAAAACCGCCCCTTCCACCCTTTATTACTCGAAGGGGCTCCCCCGACGCGAAAGCCAGCCCGGGCCGACACGAAATAGCCCCCCGGCCCCTTGAGAAGGCGGAAACATGAAAGAAAGAGGTTTCGGGTAGGGGTGATGTTAGCATAGTAACACTCCCCCAAGAACGCTACCAGGTACCGCCATGAGTTAGGCGTCACCTGGGAAGGCGAAATCCGCCAGAGAGATAGGCAGGAAACAATGAGAGGGTGAAGGGGAAGGCGCAACCCAGCCTCTAGGGCATCTTGGGTCAGCGCAAAACCTCGGGGGATCGGGTCGTATGACCGCTGCCCCGGATCAGGGGCAACCAGGACAAACTCCTCCGGGATGTAATAACGCTCCTGGAGCTTTTCCAGCGACGACCCGCTCACCACCGAGTCGAGGTCGTGCGGCCACATTAGCGCCTCAAGGGCTCGCGCCGCCTCCTCGTCCGGGGAAGACGGAGGCATGCTCTCCCGGACTCTGTCGAGGGACGAAGGCGAAGAGACAGGTGAGAAGGACATTCCTTACCGGCTTTTGGAGCGAACAAGAGAGACGACGAGGGAGCGACTGTGGGATAGTGGCGTGGGAGAGGAGAAGGTGCGATGGCAGAAAGAAACGACGAGGTCCAAGACTCAGCAGCAGAAATCATAAAACGGGCAGGATACGCCATTCATGTAAGGAAAAACCCGCCGAAAGAGACGTCCCTTCGTCTCCCCCTAGCGGCCGACAGCTCATCCGCACACCCGCTCGCATCAGGGAAGACCAACGAACACCCCATCATAAATGCGGACCCAAAGCCGCTGCAAGGAACGACGTGGAGAACGGCCACTACGACTTCTCAACGCCTAAAAAGAACGACGATCTTGCCTCACGCTCCCCGAGACCACCTCCTCGGCGCGGCCAGCCCGCCCGAGACGTGCTCCTCGGCCGCATGTTTCCCGAGACCACCTCCTCGGCGCGGCCCGCCCGCCCGAGACGTGCTCCTCGGCCACATTTTCCCGAGACCACCTCCTCGGCGCGGCCAGCCTGCCCGAGACGTGCTCCTCGACCGCATGTTTCCCGAGACCACCTCCTCGGCGCGGCCAGCCCGCCCAAGACGTGCTCCTCGGCCGCATGTTTCCCGAGACCACCTCCTCGGCGCGGCCAGCCCGCCCGAGACGTGCTCCTCGGCCACATGTTCCCGAGACCACCTCCTCGGCGCGGCCAGCCCGCCCGAGACGTGCTCCTCGGCCGCATTTTTCCCGAGACCACCTCCTCGGCGCGGCCAGCCCGCCCGAGACGTGCTCCTCGGCCGCATGTTTCCCGAGACCACCTCCTCGGGGCGGCCAGCCCGCCCGAGACGTGCTCCTCGGCCGCATGTTTCCCGAGACCACCTCCTCGGCGCGGCCAGCCCGCCCGAGACGTGCTCCTCGGCCGCATATTTCCCGAGACCACCTCCTCGGCGCGGCCAGCCCGCCCGAGACGTGCTCCTCGGCCGCATGTTTCCCGAGACCACCTCCTCGGCGCGGCCAGCCCGCCCGAGACGTGCTCCTCGGCCGCATGTTTCCCGAGACCACCTCCTCGGCGCGGCCCGCCCGCCCGAGACGTGCTCCTCGGCCACATTTTCCCGAGACCACCTCCTCGGCGCGGCCAGCCCGCCCGAGACGTGCTCCTCGGCCGCATGTTTCCCGAGACCACCTCCTCGGCGCGGCCAGCCCGCCCGAGACGTGCTCCTCGGCCGCATGTTTCCCGAGACCACCTCCTCGGCGCGGCCAGCCCGCCTGAGACGTGCTCCTCGGCCACATGTTCCCGAGACCACCTCCTCGGCGCGGCCAGCCCGCCCGAGACGTGCTCCTCGGCCGCATGTTTCCCGAGACCACCTCCTCGGCGCGGCCAGCCCGCCCGAGACGTGCTCCTCGGCCGCATGTTTCCCGAGACCACCTCCTCGGCGCGGCCAGCCCGCCCGAGACGTGCTCCTCGGCCGCATGTTTCCCGAGACCACCTCCTCGGCGCGGCCAGCCCGCCCGAGACGTGCTCCTCGGCCACATGTTCCCGAGACCACCTCCTCGGCGCGGCCAGCCCGCCCGAGACGTGCTCCTCGGCCGCATGTTTCCCGAGACCACCTCCTCGGCGCGGCCAGCCCGCCCGAGACGTGCTCCTCGGCCACATGTTCCCGAGACCACCTCCTCGGCGTGGCCAGCCCGCCCGAGACGTGCTCCTCGGCCGCATGTTTTCCCGAGACCACCTCCTCGGCGCGGCCAGCCCGTCCGAGTGGTGCTCCTCGGCCGCATGTTTCCCGAGACCACCTCCTCGGCGCGGCCAGCCCGTCCGAGTGGTGCTCCTCGGCCGCATATTTCCCGAGACCACCTCCTCGGCGCGGCCAGCCCGCCCGAGACGTGCTCCTCGGCCGCATGCTTCCCGAGACCACCTCCTCGGCGCGGCCCGCCCGCCCGAGACGTGCTCCTCGGCCACATGTTCCCGAGACCACCTCCTCGGCGCGGCCAGCCCGTCCGAGACGTGCTCCTCGACCGCATATTTCCCGAGACCACCTCCTCGGCGCGGCCAGCCCGTCCGAGACGTGCTCCTCGGCCGCATATTTCCCGAGACCACCTCCTCGGCGCGGCCAGCCCGCCCGAGACGTGCTCCCCGACCAAAGCACCTACGCAGCGCGGCCTGCTCGCCCCGGACATGAGTCCTAATCGCGACCCACGAAAAGAACCGTCGCTTACCGATCAAAAGCCATGCCTCGAATCCCCACCGTCCGATGCCGAGTCATGGCTTCCTTGGGGGGGGGGATATGATATGGCAAAAAATGGTAAACCCCACTCCCGGCGACGCCCCCCGCACGTGGACAGGCGCGGCGCCCCAGGGAGAGCAACGAGGGCAACGGTCTGCGTCCGGGCGTTAGCCTCACGGAGCCCGCAGCCCCTTCAGTTGACCCAGCACAGTAGGACGAGACAGAAGTGGGTAGCGGTTGAAGCTCGCCCATACCCTGCGATCCCCCGTTCCCATACGCAACGTCCTCAGCGATGTCGGACGCCATCAGAGATACGGCCCCGACCGACGGGATGGCGCAGCCGAGGATGCCGGGTTCCCCTATAAACGTCCTCAAGCCAGAAGGAAGAGGTAAGGCTGAATTCCCCAAACAACCGCCATCGCATCTCTCTAACTTGATCGTCGGAGGGGTCGGGTCGAGCGGACCCGACTATTGTGCAGGTATCAAGCCGAGGTCTCCCGTCCGGGACGTGCCGGCGATCCCCGCTCGGGAAGAGTCGCCGCATCGCCCCGAGTCCGAGGCCGCACCCGACCACCCCGGTGGAGACGAGTACCGCCCCAGGGAGATCCCCGCCATTCGAACCCCCGAACGAGCCGAGACGACCTCCCGGGTCACGGCTAAGAAAAAAAGGGTGTTTATACTAACTAAAAAAAGGTGTTTACACTAACAACGTGCAAACTTATAAATCTAATCAACACTTAACACTATCCCAAACCCTCGTTAAGTCCTATGCCACCTGAGTAGTTTTAGGGTGCTGAGATAGCTAACGTTTCGCATCACATTATAGCCTATAAAAAATAAGTCATGACATGTGAAAACTAAACCATTCTAAGATATAAACCATTCTAAGTAAAAACATATAAAAACAAGGCAAAACATATTATCAAACATATGTACAAACAAATAAAAACGATGAACAGTCCATAGACAAAGGTGATGCTAGTACGCAATGACCGTTCATGACATTCTCTCTCATTTAAACTATCAACACCCTCAACGACTCTTGTTGGTAGGCTTTGATGATTACTTCTTCGTGTCGCAAGACATCTTAAGGCTCCCAACTGGCTTTCGTTCAGAGAAATTTTTATCACTTCACTAGGTACTCAATTTGCTCTTCTCCATTGGATAGCTTTGTCTTGTAATATGGTAAAATGACTTCAACTCATTTTTCATAGGAGGCTCTAGAGGGGGATATCCGAACTTGAGTACTTTATGAAACATCTTGTGGATTTGAGTGTTATGCTTTCAAATTGCTCACGTGAAGGACATTATGAATTTTGAGCTAGACTGGTAGTTGCAATTTGTATGAGACAATGCCTACACTGCTGATAATTGAGAAGGACCTTCATACTTGCGCATCAATCCCTTGTGCACTTTATGCCTAAATAACTAGAGTGATGCTGGTTGGAGCCTCACTAGCACTAAGTCACCGACTTTGAACTCCTGTGATCGCCTTCTTAGATCTGCCAACTTCTTCATATTTTTGGTAGCCTTCTCCAAGCATACCCGGGTAATATCTATGTTTCAGTGTCATTCTTTTACAAAGTGATACGATGATGGGCTACTCCAAGTATAACTAATCACCAAGTTTTGAGGAGCTAACGGTTGCTATCTAGTAATGATCTCAAAGGGGCTCTTGTTTAACACAGAGCTCCACTGTAAATTATAGGAGAATTAGTCTATATCTAACAATTTCACCCAATTCTGTTGGTTGGCACTAACATGGTGCCAAAGATATTACTCAAGGAGCAATTTTATTCTTTCAGTATGGCCATCTATTTGAGGGTGGACGCTTGTGGAGAAATATAACTTAGATCCCTATAATTTAAATAGCTCGATCCATAATTGTCTTAAGAATCACACGTCTTGATCATTGATAATATTGTTTGGGGCTACTTAATGCTTCATCACCTTCTTTATCATCAACTTAGTTATCTCATTTGCTAAGCAAAGTAGGGGTGCGACAATAAATGTTACATACTTTAAAAATTGATCGACCACCATGAATATCAATCCAAGTCTCCCTATCATCAGGAAGATTGATATAAAGTCCAAGGAGATGCTCTCCCATGACTTTTTTTGGTATGGACAATAGCTTTAAAAGTCTCATCGGCTTCTGTTGCTCTACCTTATCTTGTTGGTAAATAAGGAACGTCCAAACATATATCTCTATATTATTCTCCATCTTTGGCTAAAAGAAGACCCTTTGTATGAGAGCTAACATTTGGTGAATACCTAGTTGTCCTACCCATAAGGAAACGTGATGCTCTCTCAAGAGTTTACGTTTTAAATTGTCTACTCGGAAATATAAACTCTATTCCCTTTGGTTTAGACGAGTCATTCTTGGATCCAAAATCATCGTGACTTGCCTTTTTTGATTAGTTGCATCAAGGTTATTGTCCGGGGATCATTTTACATTCCATTCCTAATCCTGGAAAGGAAACTAGAGTGCAGCTAACTTACTTGACCTCCGCCTTCTAATTGTATAGCATTCATCAACTCCACTTTCTTACTTAATGCATCAATCATGACATTTACTCTTACGGGCTTATACTTTACTACTATATCAAATTCAGCTAGGAAATCCTACTATTATGCTTATTTTGAGCAGAATTTCTTTTGAGTTTGGAAGTAACTTAACATGATATTATCCATTCTTAGCACAAATTGCATTCTGAGAAGGCAGTGTTGATATACTCATAGGCAGTGAACCACCGCTGTTATCTCCTTCTCGTGTATCAAAAATCACTACTCGATCTCATTGAGCTTGTAGCTCTTGTAGGCCACCAAGTAACCCTCCCGCATAAGTACTCCTTCAATAGCAAAGTCTAAAGCATCTGTATAAACTTCGGAAGACTTCCCATAGTCTAATTATTTGAGTATTGGTTCTTCTAACATAGTAGGTCTTGGAATGTTGTTTTATATTTATCTGACCATCACTAAGGATGCTCCTTCTTTAGCAACTTTGTCAGCAGAGTTACACGCTTCAAGTATCCAACTTTAAAGTGTCGATAATAGTTAACGAAACCAAGGAAGAATCTCAGCTCTAGGGCCTCCTTTGGTGTTCGCCACTCTGTGTAGCTTGTACCTTTAATTTGTCTATCTAAATCGACCAGTCACTAATTTGATGCCCTAAGAAGAAAATCTTCATTTGGGTAAAGTAGTACTTCTTTTTTTTCATGAACAAAGTGTTCTCCCTTATAATCTTAAAAACTATTCGAAGGTACCATTTCTTCCTTTTCATGAATATGTTCCTTGATCGTTTGGTTGTAGACAATAATATCATTTAAGTAGACGATCATAAACTTGTCCAAATACTTTTTGAATAGTTAGTTCATGAGGGTGTAGAAAGTTATCGAAGCATTAGTTAAGCCGAAAGGCATCACCAATATCTCAAATGCTCCGTACTTGGTCATATAGGTAGTCTTCGCTTTATCGCCTTCAAGTCCTCCCATATTCACTCAACACTAGCCTTGTTGGATCTCTTCCCAATGTGTTCTCTATCAAAGTTTTATATTCCCATTCAGATATATGGTTGCTATCAAAACTTTAGTTTCTTCAAAATCGGAACTTCTATTTTATGTTAAAAAAAATTCTTGAACTCTTTCGCATCCCTGACACCCTCGTAGCAATGCAACTTGGGTGTCATTAAGTTTTGTGGTGAAGCAATATGGTTGTTGCTCCCTCCCGCATTAAGAGCCCCCTTGAAGAATGAAATTCTGGATGTGAGTTCTACCACAACTTTGTGTAAGTGTTGCACAGAGTCTTTGGTGTCTTTCGTCAATCAATCTACTTCGGGTTCAACCTTGTCAATAAGCGAGTCTGCCTCCTCTTGCAAGTTCTCTATCTAAAAAAACCTTTGGCCTTAGTAGAGTACTTTTAGACTCATTTCTAAAATATCAAGGTGGGTTTCCATAGTTATAAGCCTCTTCTTATGGCTTCTCTTTTCAGTTGGCTTTTTGGATTACATTTCCTCTGCTCGCAAAGAGTATCTAACCTCACAATCGTTATTTTTACTATTGTGCTCCTCTTGAGTAGCTCTAACAACTTGAGAGCGAGTTTGTACTTGCAACCCACCGGTGATTACTTGGGATAATGATTCGACTTACCTCGTCTTGCTCAATTCACCATCGTGCTCATTTTGCCATGATGAGATTATAAATTTTAATTATTTGCTTGAACTGCTTGCCCGCTTTAATACTCCAATATCATGGACTTAGCTGGAATTGTCTAAGTTATAAGGCACCTTTATATTATAGGTCCACAAAGGGTCAGCTTAGTTGCAACCTCGCTCAAAGTCCTGAAAAACCTGTAAAAGAGCAAATTGATTAGTTCCAAAAACGAGCGATGAACAAGGCCCAATGTCTTGTAAAGAGGACAGCTTTACAAGCAATTTCGTAAACACTAGGTGCACAAAGGAGATAAGAGAGGAAGAAAAAAATAAAGACTTTAAAATATAAATCAATAGTTGTAAGTCCACAAATGATTGCTAATCGGGTATATGAATACAATCAATGCCCGAAGGCCTCGAACTACCCCATACCCTTATCAATCCTGTGCCACTTAGGTGGTTCTAGAGTACTAAGATGGCTGACATTTTCCACCATGTTATAGCTTGTAGAAAATAAGCTGTCACATGAAAAATAGATCATTTTAGAGTAGTTTTGCCTATTCTGATGAGCGATCACTATGTAGTCTTGCAAATTATTCTTGCTTATAGTTTTCAGATAAAAACACATAAAAATAAGAAAAAATATACTGTTAAAAATATGTATAAACAAATAAAAATGACGAACGATCCATAGATAAATGTACTGTGGGTGTGAAATGATCATATGTGATACCTTGCCATTTTAATCATCTTATTTTTACTTTATGAATAATATATTCATTGTTCTCTCTATCTTATTGAATAATTGATTCAAGATACCTAAAACTTTTATTTAAGATGACTTCTTATCTATTCAACTTAATTATATTCTTTTATCTATTTCTAAAATTATTAAAATTATATCTCACGACATATATTCGATTTTAGTTCTACTTAATCTAAAATCTTTAGTTTCTAAAGATTATCTCCATAACTTAAGTTTATAATTAATTATACTTACGCTCTCATCAAACAAGATAAAATCAATAGATAACATACACCAAGAAGGTTTATCATATAAATAATTAATAAATTTATCTATTATTAATGTGAAAAAATAAAAATTTAATATAGAACTTCGATGAAATCTTATACTAATAGGAAACTCACTGAACATACTCCTCATTAAAAACTACATTATCATATATATCTTACATAACATCAATATAATTAATGAATATATTTTAAAAAAAAATCCATTATAATAAATCTCTAGCGACGCTTTCAAATAAATAATCTAAGAAGCATACATGCAATGTGCAAATATCCTGTTCATGTATGAAGTCGATTGTAAAATCCCATTTATATTTAAACACATAATACTTTTCAATCATAAAAAGAAGCGGGATGTTACATGCTCAAGAACTGGGCAGAGAGTTCTTAAATAGGCAGTGGACAACTCTGTGCATGTTCTTATGCACCTATAAAAATGCTTTCAAGAAATAGATTTTTTTTTCATAATATTTAGACATGTAACCGTGTTACAAATTGACTCTCTGTGTAGGTATTTCATCAGTTATTATATATATATATTCATATACATAGATAGTGCTTGTAATATTTTCTGCAAGTAAAATAAATATTATTAATCAGACAATAGAAAAGAGAGATGGATACAAGATTTGGGTTTCTGATATGCTTTTATACCACGAAAAATATTTTGATTGGCAAATCTCGAATGTTTTAAGTTGTCACGAAAGGGTATTGATGAGCTAACAACATAATATGCAAACTGGTAGCAGCAATGCGTACAGGCACCTGTCCAAACACTACACCCCCCTATGAACATTGGCAGAGCTATCATCTTAAAGATTGTCTTCAAAATATTTTTTTTTTTTATGAAAACTTTCCTGGAATCTTTCTACCCACATCAAGTTTCATCTCCAATATCATCCATCATCAGTGGGATGCATATTTTGTTTGCCACTTACGCTTGGACTCTTCTCCTCACATTCTATTTGACTGCAACTTCGCCCAATCCTAATGGGTGGGGGTAGCCTTCCTTAGGATAACACTAAATACTTTTGTTTTCAGCATTTCACTTTTTGTTTCAAGGAGCTTTGGATTGATGAGGGATCCTCTATAGAAAATATACCTTCCCGTGAGAGACTCCTTGGCATCATTGCCATCTCTCTTTGGTTTTTTAGAACAATCGATACTATGTTATACAATCGTTTCAGCCAAAGTTTGCTCCCTTTCAAGGAAAGCTCTATTTATACAATTGATACGATCTTGTATGAGGATCCTAAGGGCTTCATTGAGATCTTGGGGCATATTTTGGTATCACCCCCGCGGTAACAATTAGCAGCCACGACAGTGCCAACGTGGAGCCTCAAGGGCGATATAATGCACTACGTTAATGCGACATCTCGGACTCGGATAGGATGGCCGCCTGCTCTCCTACCATTCAAGACCATACAAGACGTCGTCGCATGGTACAGAGCCACCTCGAAAAGCTCAGAACGATGTCGTTTAGTGCACGGACATCTATTGTCATCCTGTCACGAACAAAGTTCTAAACAGGATGTTTGATATAATACTTATGTATGTCCGTATCTTTCTATTTGTTTATGCTTTGCATAACATGTAGAGGAACAATCAAAGGTTTAACAGCCTCATTTTAGTTGGATTTGGTGGCCTTTTTAAGCTTGTAAATAAAAATTGTGTCATGTGGACACTTGTAAGAGATACTCGATCTGTAGTAGACCATTTTGACCCTTTGTTGTGCAACCGTTCAAAGCTTGTAAAGTTTGTTTGTAATTTGCATTGTCTATGAAGTGTTTTCGAAAATGTTTGCTTGTGGATCCCGAGTGAGACATTTTCTCTAACCTGTTTTCTCTTTTATACGTCTTAAAGGACCATGGGAGGCTGACCTTTACGGACGAACACGCAAGGGTGCCGCACGACTTAGGCAAAACTAACTAAGTCCGTGACGGCCCGCACGAAAGATACAAGCCGACTGCCCAAGGAGCCAACGGCCATTAACAAGCCATGTACGACCGACCTTCGTCCACAAGTATAAAAGCCAACCTTCTGACTAGCATCTGGAGGGAACAAAAAACCCTCAAGCTCTCCCTAATATCACCCAACACTGACTTGAGCTTCAGAAGGATCGAATCGAAAATCTCCCTTCCAACTTCGACCTATTTTGTAAGAACCCAACGCGAAAGGACGAAGTGACTCCCGGCTCTGCCTCCCCCTTCCGACATACATTGTAAGACCAGCAGTTTTTTTATTAATCACAAAAGGAAAGATTTATTAATTAAAGAAGGCAATTATAAGATCACTCCCCCCCCTCCCCAAAAACATATAAACATAGTTTGGCCAACCAATTCACCACTCTATTGATTCCCTCCCCTCTCTTTATTAACGGTGTAAGCCTCAAAATTATCCAACAAACACCAAATGTCTATTCCCCTCTCTTTAACAGTATAAGCCTCAAAATTATCCATCAAAAACCAAATGTCATGCAAAACATTGTATTTAAGAGTGAATAAAATTACGAAATTAGCCATACCAAGAAGAAACTTTGAAAAATAGATTGGAACATATCTTTTCAACCTTTGAAAGGGAATGATTCCTGTAATTTCATATAAAAAAATCTCTTGCTATGTTGTAAATATTAAATAAAATGCACAGCAACAAGATAATCCTGCTGACCTTTTTTTTTTCTCACTCGTTTGAGGAGCTGTGTCCTCGTTAGGATCCCTCCAGCCAACAATTCGACTCCAGTGTCTGAGCATTTGACTACATGAGTTTTCCCACAAATCAGAGCTGCAATGAGTCCTCCTTCTAAACTTGTTTTCTTTTACTTCTTGTTCCCAAGCAGAATTCAGCAAACAAATAAGAGAATGGAAGCCAATGGATATAACCAAATGACAGACTCCTGTGTATCCACACCTAAAATTTATGATCAGAGTTGGGCAACAACAGCAGTGGCTTGATCGATGCTTATAGTGGATTATAGTGCTTTTGATGAGATTCTCAATTCCATAATATTTAGCAACATTCTGCTCCTCTCTATTGGACTTCAAGCTATATAAGCTTCGTCAGACTGCCTATGCAGAGATTTCACCAGTAACATAAACAGCATAAAAATCTGTGTGATTAGAGCATCAAACGTGTTATCATATCTCAAAGAGAAAAACAGCACAAGGGAGATATATCGATAAGCTTTTTACTGCTTAAAATTCTACAACATTTGAGACGGGTAGCCTCCAATACCTGTATAAACCAAATCTACTTCTCTTCTGTAAATCAATGGTTGGCAAGTTTATTGGTACAGCCTTCGTATCTACGTAGCAGGCTTAGCTGACCAAGCATGATAGGATTACGGAACCATCAAGCCTGTCGCATCTGAAAGTTAGCAGAAAAAGTAAACACTAAATGTGTAGCAAGGTAAGCATTCATGTGGAAGTCCATACCATCATCTGAGGCCACAGACCAATTGATGGGATTTGCATCAGTCTCCATGTATGCCACGGATCTCTGCTTACTCCCAGAAACTCTACTGGCATGACCACAGAAAAGAAAGAAAATGACAACACAAATACATTCAGCTGTGGGCCAAACCTCGTCTGACGCTCCATCTTTGCCTCCATCATCTGCAGCAGCCTCAAGCTGCTGTGGGCCAAACCAGCCATGCCACCTGCGGCGCCACCGATGCACCAGTAACATAAACAGCATAAACATCTGTGTGGTTAGAGCATCAAACGTGTTATCATATCTCAAAGAGAAAAACAGCACAAGGGAGATATATCGATAAGCTTTTTACTGCTTAAAATTCTACAACATTTGAGACGGGTAGCCTCCAATACCTGTATAAACCAAATCTACTTCTCTTCTGTAAATCAATGGTTGGCAAGTTTATTGGTACAGCCTTCGTATCTACGTAGCAGGCTTAGCTGACCAAGCATGATAGGATTACGGAACCATCAAGCCTGTCGCATCTGAAAGTTAGCAGAAAAAGTAAACACTAAATGTGTAGCAAGGTAAGCATTCATGTGGAAGTCCATACCATCATCTGAGGCCACAGACCAATTGATGGGATTTGCATCAGTCTCCATGTATGCCACGGATCTCTGCTTACTCCCAGAAACTCTACTGGCATGACCACAGAAAAGAAAGAAAATGACAACACAAATACATTCAGCTGTGGGCCAAACCTCGTCTGACGCTCCATCTTTGCCTCCATCATCTGCAGCAGCCTCAAGCTGCTGTGGGCCAAACCAGCCATGCCACCTGCGGCGCCACCGATGCACCAGTAACATAAACAGCATAAACATCTGTGTGGTTAGAGCATCAAACGTGTTATCATATCTCAAAGAGAAAAACAGCACAAGGGAGATATATCGATAAGCTTTTTACTGCTTAAAATTCTACAACATTTGAGACGGGTAGCCTCCAATACCTGTATAAACCAAATCTACTTCTCTTCTGTAAATCAATGGTTGGCAAGTTTATTGGTACAGCCTTCGTATCTACGTAGCAGGCTTAGCTGACCAAGCATGATAGGATTACGGAACCATCAAGCCTGTCGCATCTGAAAGTTAGCAGAAAAAGTAAACACTAAATGTGTAGCAAGGTAAGCATTCATGTGGAAGTCCATACCATCATCTGAGGCCACAGACCAATTGATGGGATTTGCATCAGTCTCCATGTATGCCACGGATCTCTGCTTACTCCCAGAAACTCTACTGGCATGACCACAGAAAAGAAAGAAAATGACAACACAAATACATTCAGCTGTGGGCCAAACCTCGTCTGACGCTCCATCTTTGCCTCCATCATCTGCAGCAGCCTCAAGCTGCTGTGGGCCAAACCAGCCATGCCACCTGCGGCGCCACCGATGCACCAGTAACATAAACAGCATAAACATCTGTGTGGTTAGAGCATCAAACGTGTTATCATATCTCAAAGAGAAAAACAGCACAAGGGAGATATATCGATAAGCTTTTTACTGCTTAAAATTCTACAACATTTGAGACGGGTAGCCTCCAATACCTGTATAAACCAAATCTACTTCTCTTCTGTAAATCAATGGTTGGCAAGTTTATTGGTACAGCCTTCGTATCTACGTAGCAGGCTTAGCTGACCAAGCATGATAGGATTACGGAACCATCAAGCCTGTCGCATCTGAAAGTTAGCAGAAAAAGTAAACACTAAATGTGTAGCAAGGTAAGCATTCATGTGGAAGTCCATACCATCATCTGAGGCCACAGACCAATTGATGGGATTTGCATCAGTCTCCATGTATGCCACGGATCTCTGCTTACTCCCAGAAACTCTACTGGCATGACCACAGAAAAGAAAGAAAATGACAACACAAATACATTCAGCTGTGGGCCAAACCTCGTCTGACGCTCCATCTTTGCCTCCATCATCTGCAGCAGCCTCAAGCTGCTGTGGGCCAAACCAGCCATGCCACCTGCGGCGCCACCGATGCACCAGTAACATAAACAGCATAAACATCTGTGTGGTTAGAGCATCAAACGTGTTATCATATTTCAAAGAGAAAAACAGCACAAGGGAGATATATCGATAAGCTTTTTACTGCTTAAAATTCTACAACATTTGAGACGGGTAGCCTCCAATACCTGTATAAACCAAATCTACTTCTCTTCTGTAAATCAATGGTTGGCAAGTTTATTGGTACAGCCTTCGTATCTACGTAGCAGGCTTAGCTGACCAAGCATGATAGGATTACGGAACCATCAAGCCTGTCGCATCTGAAAGTTAGCAGAAAAAGTAAACACTAAATGTGTAGCAAGGTAAGCATTCATGTGGAAGTCCATACCATCATCTGAGGCCACAGACCAATTGATGGGATTTGCATCAGTCTCCATGTATGCCACGGATCTCTGCTTACTCCCAGAAACTCTACTGGCATGACCACAGAAAAGAAAGAAAATGACAACACAAATACATTCAGCTGTGGGCCAAACCTCGTCTGACGCTCCATCTTTGCCTCCATCATCTGCAGCAGCCTCAAGCTGCTGTGGGCCAAACCAGCCATGCCACCTGCGGCGCCACCGATGCACCAGTAACATAAACAGCATAAACATCTGTGTGGTTAGAGCATCAAACGTGTTATCATATCTCAAAGAGAAAAACAGCACAAGGGAGATATATCGATAAGCTTTTTACTGCTTAAAATTCTACAACATTTGAGACGGGTAGCCTCCAATACCTGTATAAACCAAATCTACTTCTCTTCTGTAAATCAATGGTTGGCAAGTTTATTGGTACAGCCTTCGTATCTACGTAGCAGGCTTAGCTGACCAAGCATGATAGGATTACGGAACCATCAAGCCTGTCGCATCTGAAAGTTAGCAGAAAAAGTAAACACTAAATGTGTAGCAAGGTAAGCATTCATGTGGAAGTCCATACCATCATCTGAGGCCACAGACCAATTGATGGGATTTGCATCAGTCTCCATGTATGCCACGGATCTCTGCTTACTCCCAGAAACTCTACTGGCATGACCACAGAAAAGAAAGAAAATGACAACACAAATACATTCAGCTGTGGGCCAAACCTCGTCTGACGCTCCATCTTTGCCTCCATCATCTGCAGCAGCCTCAAGCTGCTGTGGGCCAAACCAGCCATGCCACCTGCGGCGCCACCGATGCACTTGGACCAAGTGAAATGATCGAGGGCAAAGAGTGCAAGAAACTTCTACATTCTTAATTCTTTTGTTCTCGTACTGTTAATGGTGAAGCATCTCAAATTATACGGATCAGATGACCAGTTTAATGTTTTATCTGCAACATGTAATCTATCAATTGGTTAGTCTTATTCCTCCAAGTGAATGTAGGAACTTATAATATTTGGATGGTGTTTTTCCTTTGTGATTCCTGTAATTAAAACTTCTTGATATGTATTGTTTTAATAAGTAGGCATACACTTCGTACAATACCTATCAGCAAGTTGATGCTGGCCTTATATAACACAGTGAGAAGCATATACAGATGGCCTGCAGTAGTCCCTTTATGAACATATCCAAACATTCGGAAGCATAACCTCCAGTCCAGTACCTTGCTATTTGTAATTCATGGCCACAAAAGTGAAATTTGTAAGCACGATGGTTCAATTTGACACATACAAATAAATACTTAGCCAAGAAATTACACAGGTACATACCTCTAAATTTAAACTGCAACGTGTTTGACCATGAGATCATAAAAGCTACCTGCAATATTATGGGTGATGATCCATAAGATAACATTAACAAGCCATCATGACCAATTCCCTAAATACAAGAAGCTACATCCTACAGGCTCAAGTGGATGCTTCTCTTGAAATATAGCAGAGTTAGTTTCTTAGAACATAACATAATTTTCAGGTCAAGGAGAAGCTAAAAAGAGATTTTGGCATCATGTTCGATGCTTGTTATCATTATGATATGGACAAACAAACATGGTGAACTTCTACATGCCAATCAGTCAATTGTCAGTTCATGTAGTGTTTCGGAATAGGACATACTTCAGCCATCGGAAGTGACTTTGGAACCAGGATAAGAGAATAAAAGCATGTAGCATTCTGAAAAATCAACTCAGCCAGTTCCTTCTCAGGTACTAAAAGCAATGTTGTGACAGTTCAAACCTGAAAAAGAGATCAATGTTCTTATGGTACTTCAGAAATTGGTTTAGTGGTACTCAGCATTGTGCAAGAGAACATGATAATTTTGTTCTCTTTGTAACATGTGCAACAATTTGTGAACTGTAGCCTTAACTTGAAAATGATCGACACAGAAAATATAGTCTTCAGAATAACAATTTCAAATGCATGAATTATTAAGATTGGGAGTTAGTCATGAAACAACAATAGAGTGCGACATATAATCACCAAATCCTCGCCCAAATAAAAAAGGTTTAGGATGTCCCCGATGTAGTTTAGCAAAAAAAACCAATAAGCAATAAAATGTGAATGATTTAAATAAATTTATAATTCTTGTCATCATGATACAGTATTCAACTAAAAGTCGGCTATCAGCCGATGTGGGCTCAGAGGTATACTGCTCTAGAAAAGATGATCTATTGTGCAGACTCCACTAGAAGCTAGACACAGGGTTGTCTTCACATGGGAACAATCTTAGTCTCTAAAAGACCTGCAGAGTTGGCACTCAGATAAGAAAAGCTCATCTCTTTAAGCTTCAAGGTTAACTACGTAACTGTCAATCCTCAATCCTCTGACCATCTGAGATGTCAAAGTAGTCTTACCATAATGGCAAACACAAGCTATAGAATCCTTTTATGAAAACTAACTCTTCTTGCAACACAATGCAATTCAAGGGGTAAAATTCAACTATTGTACTGGGAACAGTGGTCCAGTTTGCACAAGGGTAATTAGATTAATAACACAGTAGTAGTAAAGCAGATAGGTAAAGGGCCATATAGTACATACTTTTCAGTGAATTAATGTACATCCCTCTATAACAGCATATTTATATACGACAAAAGGAGTTGTTTACTATCTAAAGTGTAAGGCATCCATGTTCCAAACCAAACACATATTGCCATCAACGAAGGTAATCAAATTCATCAAAAATTATCCTCTCAAAAACTAAGCAAATTGTACACAAAGAATATCTTGAAATTAAGGTCACTCTGAAGTTGATCTCAAACTGAACCTGTCAGGTCAACAGACAATATCTGTTCCTGAAATATTTAGAATGACCAACTGGTTTCACTGGTTTTGTTCAAGTCAAATTTATATGACCTTACTGAGTCAGGTTGGGTTCAGGTCATGCTACCTTAACCCATCACGTCATGATGGCCCTTAACCTGTCCAAGCACCATGGGTCGGTTCAAAAGCAGTTCATTCAGAACACAGGCCCACAGCTTATATGGTTGAGCCCAAAACTCTAAACCACAGGATAATTTAAATAGCCAGGTTGTTGTTACTTGTCATTCACTTGCTTCAAACACTAGAAGTATTGAACACCTATGCTGCCTCTCCCTTCTCCACGATCTATTTCTTCCTCTCCATTGACTCCCGTAGCTAGCCTCTAGGTCTCTACCTTATTCTCTCTTCCTATATCCTCTCACCGTGGCTACCGCCTTCGAATGTTCAGGACTTTTAAGTTTGAAAATCATCATAATAACTCCATTTATGGTAGCATGCAGCTCCAAAAGGCCAACGATGTCAAATCTCATGTCATGTGCTGCAACCAGCAGTGACATGTGCTACATCCAGAGAGGGATGGGTTGGCATTTTAAGAGTAGCAGTTGAGAATAGTGTGTACTTGGGGAAGCTATCCAGTGTCCGCTTTCATGTCTGTTGGTGGAGACTGGAGAGAGAGGAGCTTCTGCCTATTGCACTCCCCTGTACGTCAATGTGTGGGCCAACTGACTAAGAAGGTTAAGTTGGGTCGACCAATCACCTTGATCCATCAGGTACATGATAGCATAAAAATCTGTAATTACGCTATGTCAATAATGCGGAAATAACCTATATGCCAGGATTGAAATCAATGCATAGATCTATAATAATTTGATGCGTACCTTTTGATGCCATATGTTCAGAGATCCCGTAGATCTGCTAAGCACCGTCTTTAATCCAAGATTGTTGCAGGCTCCGTCTTTAATCCGATCGCGCTGCGGGATCTGCAGGGAGTGCGGAGAGTAGACCCTTTCTCCTCTCTTCCTATCCTTTCACAGAACTCACACAAATTGATGGATTTGGGGAGAGGGTTTTTGGGGAGAGAGTCGAAGAGAATAACTGAATCCTCAACGTCTATACGTGACGCTCTAACACACATAACCACCCTCAACCCCTAGAGATCCTGTCCTTTTATAGGCGAGAGCAGAGGGTCTACGATAAGATCTCAGAAGATTTCCTCCCATCAAGGATATCTCCGAGGAATCGTTCCGTAGTGGACTTAGTCTTGGCTAAAATATCTGAACGGAACCCAATTAGTTATTCTATTATATATCTTATTCAATTATAAAAGGGTCACATATTTCAACATTCTCCCACTTGGCCCATTAATTGATAAGATATAAAAGAGATACAAAATCAAAACAAACAAAACAAAAATTTGTTTGAAAACAATTTTACCTAATTGGATTCCAAGAAATTTTAAAAAATATTTTATACATGGCCATGTTTTAAAAATAAGCCAATAAGTCCAATAAACACAATAATACTATATTAAGTCCAACTATCAATACGAGTCATAGCGGTTGTATTTCATCAATGTCATACTCCCTTCTATATACCACAATATTGTTAGTCTTTCCTAACATAGTTCATAATGACCCATGTAATTTGTCTTGTCAAGACAATCCTGTTATTACATTCAACCATAATATGCATAAACATAAATGTAAACAGGATAGCAGAAACATATAACTTTAATTAAGTAAAATGTCAATAATAGCATCCACATAAACATGCATCACCATATCCTTTATGACTTGCTCACAAGCCCCATTCTAAGAACATGTTCTTTGAATATTTTGCACTGTAAGGCTTTTGTCAATGGATCAGCAATCATCATAGTGGTGCTCAAGTTCTCAATTGACACTTGCTATTTCTGGACTCTTTCTCTAACCACCAAGTACTTTATCTCAATGTGCTTGGAACCACTAGAGTACTTGTCATTCTTAGAGAAGAAAACTGCTGCGGTGTTATCACAAAATATCTTCAGCGGCTTGGCAATTGAGTCGACCACACCAAGTCCTGAGATAAAATTTCGCAGCCATAAAGCTTGATTTGTGGCCTCAAAGCATGCTACAAATTCAGCTTTCATTGTTGATGATGCAATAAGCGATTGCTTTACACTTTTCCAAGAAATTGCCCCACCAGCTAATATAAATACAAACCCTGAAGTGGATTTCCTGCTGTCGAGGCAATTTGCAAAATCAACATCTGAATATCCAGTTACTTTAAGCTGATCATATCTCCTGTATGTGAGCATATAATCTTTTGTCCCTTGTAAATATCTCATTACTTTCTTAGCAGCTTTCCAATGTTCCATTCCTGGGTTGCTTTGATATCTTCCCAGCATTGCAACTGTAAAACTGATATCTGGTCTTGTACAGGTTTGAGCATATAATAGACTTTCAACTGCGCATCCATAAGGAATATTCTTCATTTGATTCTTATCTAAGTCATTTCTTGGGCACTGGTTTTGACTGAATTTTTCACCTTTAGTAATAGGTACATCATTGGTTGAGCAAAGCTGCATATTAAATCTCTCCAAGATACGGTCAATATATCCTTTCTGAGACAATCCTAATAATCCTTGAGATCTATCTCTGAATATCTCAATGCCAATAACATAGGATGCCTCATTCATATCAACCATCTTAAAGTTCTTGTTGAGAAATATCTTTGTTTCGTGCAATAAACCAAGATCACTACTGGCAAGTAAAATATCATCCACATATAAGACCAATATAATAAACTTGTTCCCACTTACCTTCAGGTATATACACTGATCAACAGTATTTTCCTTAAATCCGAAGGAAGTAATGGTATTATGAAACTTTATATACCATTGTCTGGAAGCTTGTTTAAGGCCATAAATGGATTTCTTAAGTTTACAAGCCCAACTTTCTTTTCCCTTTTCTATGAATCCTTCAGGTTGTTCCATATAGATTTCCTCATCCAGATCCCCGTTCAGAAATGTCGTTTTCACATCCATCTGATGCAACTCAAGATCATAATGAGCTACTAATGCCATAACGATTCTCAATGAGTCCTTTTTAGAAACAGGAGAAAAAGTCTCATTATAGTCGATGCCTTCCTTCTGAGAAAAACCTTTGGCCACAAGTCTGGCTTTATATCGTTCGATATTGCCCGTTGAGTCGCATTTTATCTTAAAGACCCACTTACAACCGACTCTTTTACAATCATTGGGCAATTCAACGAGATCCCAGACATCATTCTGTACCATTGATTTTAACTCTTCTTTCATTGCATCATATCATTTTTCAGAATCGTTACTTTCTATGGCTTGTGAAAATGATAAGGGGTCTCTTTTTATTCCTATATCATAATCTGATTCTTGTAGATATACAACATAATCATCAGAAATGACATGTTTCCTTTTCCTTTGAGATCTTCTCAAATCTGTCAATTGTAATTGTTCTATAAGATCATCAGCGGTGACATCAACATCATGTGAGAGTTCTTAGATGTTATTTTGTTATTCACCCTCATCAATACTCTCATTGATTTGAGGAACAACAATCTCTCGGACAGGAGATGATATGGGAGAATTAACCTGAATCTCCTCAATATCAAAATTAACCCTTCGAGATTTTTCACTCCCACTGATTTCGCCATTTTCTAGGAATTTTGCATTACCAGATTCTACTATTCTCATACTATGATTAGGGCAATAAAATCTGTATCCCTTGGATTTTTCTGGATAACCAATAAAATATCCTGAAATAGTTCTTGGATCCAATTTCTTTTCATGTGGATTGAATACTCTTATCTCTGCAGGACATCCCCAAATATGTAAATGTCTCAGACTGGGCTTCCTACCAGTCCATAACTCAAATGGAGTCGATGAAACTGACTTACTAGGAACCCTGTTCAAGATGTACATAGCTGTCCTAAGAGCTTCACCCCACATCGACTCAGGTACAGAGGAATAACTCATCATGCTCCTAACCATATCCATCAGAGTACGATTTCGTCTTTCAGCAACACCGTTCTGCTGTGGCACACCTGGTAATGCATATTGAGCACAAATACCCCGTTGTTCTAGGAATCTAGCAAAAAGACCAATATTCTGACCAGATCCATCATATCTGCCATAAAATTCACCACCTCTGTCATATCTGACAATTTTAACTTTTCTATCTAATTGTCTCTCAACCTCATTTATGTATACTTCAAGAGTATCAATGGCTTGAGACTTTTCATGTATTAGATAAACTTTGCCATATCTGGACAGATCATCTATAAATGTGATGAAATATTTTTCTCCATTAAAACAAGGAATATGGAGTGGTCCGCAGATATCAGTATGAATAATCTCAATGAGTTCTTTACTTCTTGTGGCATTTTTCTTTATTTGTTTAGTTTGCTTTCCCTTTATGCAATCTATACAGATATCAAAATCAGTGAAGTCTAAATGTTCCAAAATATCATCCTTCATTAATCTTTCAATTCTTTCCTGGGAGATATGCCCCAATCGTCTATGCTACAATATAGAAGATCTTTCATTATTGAAACTACGTTTCAATCCAACATTTGATTGCAGGGTCATTAGTGTCTTTGCAAACTCAAGATCCAAATTAATTCTGTACAAACCATCACACAAAATTCCAGAACCAACTTTTATTGAATCGTAAAATATGTTGAGTTTGCCACTACCAAAAGAAATACAATATCCTAACTCATCAATTCTAGAAAGAGAAATCAAATTTCTAGAAATTGTAGGAACATAACATGTGTCAACAAGATCCATCAAGTGACCCGTCTCTAAGCGTAGACGATAAGTTCCCATTGATATCACTTTTGCTTTAAGACGATTTCCCATAATGATGAATCTTTCATGTTCTTTTGGTTTCCGAATTGAAAGGAATCCCTGCATATTATTTGTAACATGAGTTGAAGCACCGGAATCAATCCACCAAGTGTTAGAAGGAACTTCTGTAATGTTTGATTCGAAACATACAAAGGTCAAGTTAATACCTTTATTTTCGAACCAAGTCTTGCGTTTAATGCAATCCTTCTTCACATGTCCTTTCTTGCCACAAAAGAAGCACTTTACAGTAAAGGCTTTCTTTTCATTAGTCTGTTTAACATTTCCAGACTTAGCAAATCTCTTTGATGGATGATGCTTCAACTTTCTTTTCTTATTACCACCTCCTTGAGTAGTCGTCATGACATTATATGAATTTTCCTGCCTTAATCTCAATTCTTCCTGAACACACATGCTAGTCAACTCATTCAAGTCTCACTTATCTTTATTTGTATTGTAATGAATCTTGAATGGGCCAAACTGAGAAGGAAGAGAATTGAGAATAAATTGCACAAGGAAGGATTCATCAACATTCATGCCTAATGTTTTAAGTTTTGCAGCTTTGTCAGCCATATTGAGGATATGATCCTGAATTCCTCGAGTACCATCATACTGAGTTGTAGTCAGTTCTTTCATCAATGTGCCAGCCAATGACTTATCAGCAGATTTAAATCTGTCTTCAATAACCTTTAAATATTCCTTTGCGCTAGTTGCAATCGGTAATGAAGTCTTTATGTTATTTGCAATTGTCATTCTTATGAACATTAAACTAAGCCTATCAGATCTTTCCCAAGACTTCATTTCATTAACTTGTTCTGCAGTACTTTCATCAGTCAAGTCTACAGGCTTTTCAACAAGTAATGCTAGATCAAGATCTAATACACCCAGTGTGAATTGCACATGCTCTAACCATTCTGAATAATTTGATCCAGATAGTACAGGGACACTTGAAGCATATGAATGTATATGCGGAAGTACCACTGCAAAAGATACATAACAACATTAATGCTTTGAGTTTATCAAAAATGATAAACTATTGATATCATCTATATTACACCTTTGGGTGAAATATTGACATATCTAGTGTTCACTCAAGAATATTTTGGAGGACCGATACCATCCTTGAAGAATAGGTATTGTTACCTTTAGGTATACAACCCTAAACTGCAAGGATATCTAAAATAATATCATCCTACCCCATCACATAATTATTTGAATTAGATTCTTCTTTGGGATTATCTAAATCTCCTAATTATATGTGTCATTATGAATATTATTTCCTTAATGTCATTTAGGACTAATTCCTTAATATTATTTTATAAGTCATTAATCTAGGTCACTTTGATGGCTACAAGACTAATGCAATAACATAAAATAAAAATGTCCTATAAAATGACAAAACTTTTATTGTAATTTATATCACAAAAGTTTATCATCCCAGGCCACTTTGGTAGCTACTGGTCAGATAAAACTTAGGAAAATAAATTACAAATAATATTCATAAATTTCTTCAATTTTTGCTAAGCAATTCAATAATAAAACAAATGACCATAATAATTATTGAATATAAATGCAAAGCAATTCAATAATAAAACAATAATAATTATTGAATATTAATTCAAAACAGTTCAATAATAAATAACCATAATAATTATTGAACAAAAAACAATTCAATAATAAAATAACCATAATAATTATTGAACATTTATATAAAGCAGTTCAATAATAAATAACCATAACAATTATTGAACTTTAATAAAACTCATATGATAATTTCAAGCATATACATGTGAATAAATAAATGAAAATTCCAAAAAACAATAATTGGATTTTTTTTTTATTTACCACATATATAATGAATAATTCATATGAGAAAACCATAAAATAAACTATAATTTATAGTTTTTTTTTTAATCAAAATTAAATCCAATCAAATAATCAAAAATATAATCATGATTAAAATTAATCATAATTATAATAAATGATTTTTATCAATTTTTATAATTGAGAATATAACCTAAATTTCTCAATTTCATAATGATAAAAACCGAAAATATTTGATAGGATATAAATCGAAAAATATGCGAATGGCAGAACTGTAATTTGGCAAAAATTAAATCCGAGGGTAAAACCGTAAATATGTTGACAGAACATTAACTGTAATTACGATATTTGAAAAGGGTAAAATTGTAATTTTTCAAAAACCCTAGCCTCGACGGCAAAAACGTAAATATGCCAAAAACCCTAATCTGCCATCGCCGCCGCCGCCTGCGCGGGCGGCACTGCCGCTGCTGCCTGCGACTCGACCGCTTGTACGCGGCTGCGGGTTGCCGCCTGTACGCGACTGCCGCTTGTACGCGGCTGCGGGCTGCCGCCTGCGGGTGGCTGCTGCCTGCACGCGGCCGCCGCCTGTGCACGGCCAACTCACGCATGGCCACCACCTGGGCTGCCTGCCTGCGTGCGGCCGACCGTCACATGGACGGATTCTGGCCGTGTGCGACCGGGGTTCTGTGATGCCGTCGCACGGACGGAGTTCTGTGATGCCGTCGCACGGACGGAGTTCTGTGATGCCGTCGCACGGATGGAGTTCTGTAATGCCATCGCGTGGACGAGGGGGGTTCTGTAATGCCGTCGCACGGACGGATTCTGTAATGTCCGCATATGGGATGGGTTCTGTGATGTCCGCATATGGGACGAGTTCTGTGATGTCCGCATATGGGACGAGTTCTGTGATGCGTACGCTACTCGGCATAATCGCAGATTCGCAGCGAGGTCGACGGTGACCATTACTGCTTAGCAGTCCTTGGAAGATAAAGGTAATTAAGCATCGTAAATTAATTTACAAATCTAATGCATGATTTCAAAACCGGGCTCTGATACCAATTGATAGCATAAAAATATGTAATTACGCTATGTCAATAATGCGGAAATAACCTATATGCCAGGATTGAAATCAATGCATAGATCTATAATAATTTGATGCGTACCTTTTGATGCCATATGTTCAGAGATCCCGTAGATCTGCTAAGCACCGTCTTTAATCCAAGATTGTTGCAGGCTCCGTCTTTAATCCGATCGCACTGCGGGATCTGCAGGGAGTGCGGAGAGTAGACCCTTTCTCCTCTCTTCCTATCCTTTCACAGAACCCACACAAATTGATAGATTTGGGGAGAGAGTCGAGGAGAATAACTGAATCCTCAACGTCTATACGTGACGCTCTAACACACATAACCACCCTCAACTCCTAGAGATCCTGACCTTTTATAGGCGAGAGCAGAGGGTCTACGATGAGATCTCAAAAGATTTCCTCCCATCGAGGATATCTCCGAGGAATCGTTCCGGAACGGAACCCAATTAGTTATTCTATTATATATCTTATTCAATTATAAAAGGATCACATATTCCAACCCCACTGGACCCAGAACTACTCGTACCCAGGCCAGCTAATCAGTTGGGCTTTTTGAATCAAATCAACTCAGTAATTACCTTGCCTAATCCTCGTCTTATGTCTACCACTTACGGTGGTTGCTAGTTCGTTCTAGTGTTCGCTTGGCCCTGCAGAAGGAACCAAGATCAGGAGGTAAAAAGATGCTTGTTTGGCGATGCAAAAGCCCTATAGCAACCAGCAGTTGCATCTCTTAATGTTAGTCTAATAATATTAACTGGCTAAAGTGTTTTCTATGCTTTCTGTGGCTTCATGGATGTAAGAAACCCAGAAAATGATAAATAAGAGCCCAATTTGGCAAAACCAGAGATCAACTCAGCAGATGCCATATATGATGCAAAATACCAACTGCTGGGAAAGGTCCTGTGCATCTGGTGACAAAAAATTAAATGCTATTACCAGATATATCAAGATTACTGAAGGATGTAGATGATCAAAGAATCATATTACTTGAATTTTGTTACAGGCTTACAGCTATCTGCTATCATCAAAGAGACGAGCGTTGTATTACATTTAACAGCAAAATACTGAATGCTTCTTCAAATCAATTCTATTGAAGACCATTAAAGTAAAGAAAGATCTGTGGTGTTCCAAGATTATTAGTTTGCATCTTGGTTTATCATCAACTCATCACGCTATAAACCTAACCAACAACAGATATATAAGTTACATGCTCAGGTAGAGGTACCGATAGATGGATTCCAATCAAATAGGGACTCCGAACCAAGATCCCGTCCAAATAAAACCTTCCCATGAATCTCACCAAAACCAACAGAACTCAAGCAACCAATATCCAGTAAAAGAGAAATAGAAGAGCTAACCTGAGCTGAAACGTTATTGGGGGCAGATTGGAACCCTGAAAGAACGCGACCGCCTCGGCGCCGCTAATCTTTCCATTCCGAACAAAATCCGCAACACGTCCATCGCCGCCGCAGACGACGCTACCCCACCGAGAATACCCGGATAAGAGGTCCGTCCCGAAGCAACCCAAGAACGTCGATTTAAGCGAGGGACCGATCGAGAGCAGGGGTTGGGAGGGCACCAGAGAGGGCGCACGGATGAGGGATCGGAGATCAGAGCTATTAGATTCAAGAGGGGTTTAATCCTCGGGAGGGGTGGAGAATCCGTTTGGCTGTTGATCAATGTGTGTTCTTTGTTTTGTTTCTTTCTTTCTTCTTCTTTGGTGACGCCTTATAGAAATGTCTTTTCGTCTTCCTTTTTCGTTTTCACTTTTTTTTTTTCCTTCGTTTTCGAAGTCCATTCAATTGCAAGTCCAAAATAATAATAATCAGGGGAATTAAACAATATATATAGAAATATAAAATTAAGGGTGATTTTCTTGAAAAACCTCTTTTTTTCAAAAAAATATATCCTAACTTTTATTATCCAACAGTCTCTGCTTGTGATTTTCGTTATCGTACTCATCGCCTCTGCCCCTAAGGTCCCCTCTCTTATTCTTGTTATCCCATTATCTTCACCCCGACTCTCTGTGTGTGTCTTCCCCATCCATCTCAATATCATCCTCCTCTCATATAACTCTGTCTATTTTCTCATTGTCTCTCTTGTTTTTATGTCTCTTAGTATCAACCTAATGGTTAAAAAATGCATAACGAGATCTATTGACAGTGACAAGCTACTTCTACTATGATGGGGAGTCGGTGATGATGAGATCCAATGGGAAGTGGAGGGGGAGGATGAGAGTGGAGATAGAGATGGAGGTAGTGGGGCGAGGAGGACGCTCTAGGGGATCCCAAGGGTGGTGGCACGAAGGTGGCAGGGTAGAGGCGACAAATGACATATAATGATGAGATTTATTTTCGAGATTATAAAAAATATGATATCATTTGGAAAAATTAAAAACATCGGGCGAGAAGAGTTAAAAAAATACCTTTTTTTGAAAATCACTCTAAAATTTATATAAATATAAATATTATAAAAAGAACAAGATAATGATAAAATAATCAATAAAATAATATTATTGGATATACAATAAAACATAGCATAACAGTATCTTTTAAATATATTAAATAAAATAAATAAGAAATTAAAAAAAACCACTAATAGAAAAATATTAAATATTAATTAGGCCTAATATAATTATAGCGACACATAAAATAATAAAATATGACTTTTATAACTAATATTTTAAATGTCTAACTAAAAATAATACGTACGATAAATTAAAACTTAAGAATAAAAGAAATATTATTTAAGGTGAATTTATGATAAAAACTTATCTTTTTCTGTTTTTCTTGATAGGTGTCTTGTTTCCATATTTTCCAAAGGGCACTCCTTATTTATTTGTCATAATTTATGAAAATATTAGAGTAGTAGGTGATTATACCATAAGGATTGGTCCACAAGATGAATCGATGTACTGATTTAGATTGGTTGTCACTATGATACAAACTGATCCCAATTCCCCTATCTATAAGATTATAATATTAAATACAGTATTTTTAAACAGACTTATAATATTAATTATTTTATTTTTATTAGTTATAAATAAAATAAATAAATATATTCCTTTGGATTCAGTTGAAAAATGGAAGAGAAGAAGGAGAAAAAGACAATCTTTCATCGTATTGAAAAGTAAGGACGGTGGGCAAAAAATAACCAAAAAAAAATACTTTTATAAAGAATTAGTCAATTATTTTTTTAAGGAAGGAATTGCGTTGAGATTCGGGCTACCGTTTCGTGTTGCGATGGACTGAGCGTCCAAAACAGCGCGAGTCAAAAGCCTGCATCATTACCATTGCAAGGCAGGAATTGCGTCGAGATTCGGGCGACCGCTTCGTGTTGCGATGGAGTGAGCCTCCAAAACAACGCGAGTCAAAAGGTTGCGTCATCTCCATTACTTTCGACTGCATTATGCTAATCTCAACTCCGAATTTGGTATATTTCGACGAAAGAATCAAACTTTATATCATGACTCGGATAATAATATGAATTAAATCATCATTCTTATGTGAATCCATTAATTGCACTGTGAATGCAATTGGCCAGGTGACGTCTCCTGCACGTCACGATTCGTGCTCCTCCACCATTGACATCAAACAAGACAAGAATCCAAACGTGGGTTGACCTCGTAAAGTGGTCGGCGCTCACCCGCTCTTTCTCCGCTTGTTTCTCTTAACACATGTTTCGGATGGCACACTGATACTTTCCGCGTGTCCCAATCAGAAGCTTGAGAACCGTCACTTCATGATCGGACGGTCCACACCAAAAGGTCGGCTGCCGCCCCTGACCTACGTGAGTGCCGGCCTGAAGTAAGAGAGAGATACATATCTATATATAGATATATATCCCTCTCATCATTCCTCGTCCTATTTAAACTTGTTGTTTGGGAGGAGATGGTATGAGCATATAATTCCATGTCCCTGTTGTAGTAGGGGGCTCGGAGGAGAGTTGAGGAGGTCACGAGAGGAAGAAGCCTTCTTTGCATCTTATTTGTCGTAGGAAGAGATCATACTGTTCTGTGTTGATTTGGAGGAACTCCATGGACAGCTTCCTCGTAGATCGATCACAGTTGAGTCCAAGAAAGGTTGGTCTCGCTGATACCGGAGGAGGATTTGTGATGAGATCCAGACACAGTTCTGTGAACCCTTATTCTTCCTTGCCATTCTTTAGCCAGCTTTCACCAAACCATGATGGTTTTAGGTCACAGCTTTGCTCCTTTCTTCCTTCTTCATTTTGCACTGATCGGGCGTTAATTCCTCCTCCTCCTCCTCCTCCTCCTCGGCCTCTTCCACTCCGTCAACCTCCTCTTCTCCCCCTTCCACCACCAACTCCGGGACTGAAGCTAAGCAAAACGAACAGCGATACTGGCATGTTTAGGTCGAGAGATCACAGGATGAAGACGAAGCCTTCCGTGAAGATAACAAGAAAGGAGCCACCGCCGAAGGCTGCTCACAAATTCCGCGATCCCAAAGGAGAGCGTAAGATGACAGTAGAGAAGGTAACTGCGGTTAACAACGAGGAAGGAGAAGAGGTGGCTGAGTCGATTTACTCCCTCTCACCACCTCCCAGCAACCTACCTTTGCCAAGTTTCCTCCTTAGCAGCCACAGAGACACAGCCACCCGTTGCTGATGCATAACAATTACTCCCTCTCTAAAGATCATGTACTCATGCACTTTCTTTTACCTTTTCTTTTCGGATTCTACTCTCTTGCTTCTTCGCCGGAGGGAAGATGAAGAAGTATAATGTATAGTTATGGATGCTTTGTTTGCTGAAAAGTATCACATCACTACTAAGGAGGAGAGGGAATTTTTTTGTGAGGGCTTTTCTTTTCTGTGAAAGTGTGAGCTGAGATTATACTTCTAAATATCAGCTTCGAGTCAGTCCGCACTTATCTTTTAGATCAAGAAAGGAAAGAGAAAAACTATGACTCTTATTGTTGGGATCACTAACACCTTCCAGCTTCGTAATCTTGTAGAACATCAAGAGGGCATCACTTTTTCTTATGCCATGCACTTCATAATCTTTCTCGGACTTAACATAAAATATATGATATGAAAATTTTTTATGCTAAGATTAAAATCAAATAATATTATATTAATTTTTACGATACGTACATTTCGATGTCATAAAAAAAAATCTCAATCATCGTCTTTAGATCCAAAAAATCATTATCAATATATAAGGAGAATTAGACTCTCGTTCTCCCACATAATCTAATCTAACACATGTAATCTACTCATGTTTCTTAAAACTGCATTTGGTTTAGTGCTATATTCATGTTTCATGTGTAAAAACTATAATCTCATGATCTTTTGATTTAATGATTTTTTTATGAAATAAATTTTAATTTAAAAAAAAACCTTATACATCAATAAATAACTCAGACAAACAAAATTCTGATTTATCTTTCTTACCCTTTTACTAAGAGCCAAATATTATAGTACACTGTGAGTGAGGTGCATAAACACTAATTCAGAATTAATATCTGTCCATTACAAAGATGCATCTTTATCATTAATAGATATGAAGATTAAAATCAAATTTATTTTTCTTATTGACATTTAATTAATTATCATTAAATTTCTACTTCATGCACACGGGATTGTAGCTTGACTTCTAATGATCTCTCAGCTTAGCTCCAATCTACAAGTTCAAGTCATCCCAAGATATGCCGTGATCCTCACAAGAAAGCGTGATATATACATAGATCCATCCATACTTCAAGCTTCCACTTTGTTTCTACTTCCTTCACGCTGTAAACTTACAGCCGTATGACATCTATAAGCATATAAATACATCATATACAAAATACATACATACACCATTGTTAAGCTATAGACGTCTGCTTCGATCTCACTGCAGTACGTTTCCTGTCGTGTAGTTCAATTCTGCATTGATGTGATGAAGCTAATTAAAAGTTTACGCTAAAATGCCTCTTCCATCCGACATCATTACTCCATCCTCGCCGCCTACACCAACAATTGCGCCCACCAAAAACTTTCTCACCAATTTTCTATTTTGAGTTAATTTCAGCATTCTAATTCTTATACTTTCAAAGATTATATTATGATTCATATACTTATAAAAATAGAATATTTAGTTTTATTTCACCATCCTCGTCGACTCTATTGATAAAAATACTATACGTACTCAATGATAAATTGAAGTAAGACAGAATCAATATGTACTTAGTGATAATTCCTACAATATTTCCATCAACAAAATCGATGACGTAAGAAGAAACATATTTAAATATTTCACTTCGATAAGTATAAGAATCTCAATGTAATTTTTGAAAGTATAATGATTGAAATACTAATAATAGTTAATTACATGAGATGACCTATAATTAACCCAAAAAAAATGTACACGATATCTTACCAATTTAATTTTTTGAGGCCAACAAATATAATATTCGATGAGGATAATAATTCATATGATGAATATTCTACACTAACTCGCTATCAAGTTCTAATGAAATATTCTTAGAATCGATAACCTTCTAATTATATATGATAGGACTATAATATTATAAAAATAAACCTCACTAAATATGATATAATTATTCTCTCATGTAGATATTTTTTCATAGAAAATTAATGATAACTTAAGTATCAGAGGCATGTTGATGAACATACACCATTGAAGCTATTTTTTTGTAAAACGTATACATATTAAAATCGAATATACTAACAAGCTCATCAAGATCTTTCGTTTGGTGAGGAGAACCTACGATGTTGTCTCTTCCAAAAAGTGAGTCAGATCATATCAAACTGTCAAATAATTATAATTGACATTTATTCCTATTAAATGAAGAATCATATATCCGTATATTATTTGTATTCAATTCATATAAATATATTTTTAAGGAAGAAAAATGAATATCTTATTAAAAAACATTCCTTCGATTATTATATATTATTATTATATTATTATAAAATATTCTTTCAAAAAAGAGAATATTTTTTTCTAAAAAAATGAGTTTAGCCTCAGCATATAAATAAGATCTACTAATGCACGAGATTCCGACGAATATGGAGTTTAAGAAGGATGTATAATTTTATCTTTAAATATTTTTTAAAAATATTTCTATATCTCATACTATTGTCTCAAATATATATATATATATATATATATATATATATATATATATATATATATATATATATATATATAATTTTTTGTTGTTGTCAATTTTAGTTCTTCTGTTACCCACCTAATAATATAAAGCAACAGATATCAGCATCAAGTAATCGGACAGTTGATATCCAATAGGCGTTTAGCAGCAGTTAAGCAGCTCCCATCACCGTAATACCTCTCCTGCACGTTATTGCCGCATCTATCCGTTGCATTGGTCGCTATGGGTGGCCGGTCATCTCGTGTTTCCCGCGACAAAGGTGGCGGGTACTCTCAACCGAAGCGCGCGCGTTCTCTCTCTCTCTCTCTTACGTTGGAGTCTGGTGATCGTCCTCAAGTCGCGGGGGCACTCTGTTTCTTCTTCTTCTCCTCCTCCTCCTGTCCTTTTTTGGTTGTTGTCCAATGGCTGCTTCTGTACTCGCTTCCTAATTCTTTCTTGATCTCTCCTAAATCTCCTTTTCCTTTCCGGTACTAGAAAACTGCGGCTCAACTAAGCTCCGTCATCATCATCGTGTGGCGGTAGATCCATATGTCGAAGGGAATGCTCATCCTGGGATGCGACAAATAGGTTGAGGGAGAGACTGGTGGCCTCTGCTCTTTCTTCCACATTTTTGCGGCATACATTGAACCATCTGAAAGAGTGCTTTCTGGGAATCCAATTGGAAGGCAGCGCATGGCCGTGCTCGAGGGAGAGAAGCAGGGGGAATCCCGGTGTATAATGGTGGGTCTTCAAATGAACGCCAAGGGCAAGGAATTGCTCGATTGGGCAATCCACAAAGTCGCCGAGCAAGGAGACCGTGTCATGGCCGTCCATGTCTGCCGTGATTCAGGTACTTCGATCTGACGAGCACACCTTGTCTTTGATTGCTTGCCGATGACGAGCTTCTCTTTCAGATCTGAAGAAAACGACCACACTGTCTTTGGCAAGCACGTTAGATGACCATCTGGCATCCTATCAAGGCATTTGCAGTCTCAAGCAGGTGAGTTTGTGGGCATTCTCATCATGAATTCGACGAAGAAATAGCGTGATCTTTTACCGATGCGTGGCCTCCAGGTTGTTCTTGTGGGACGGATCGCTCGGGGAAGTTCTATTAGGAGAGCGCTGGTGAAGGAGGCCAAGCAATGTGCAGCCATCAAAGTGGTGGTTGGAATGAAGAAGAAGAGCTCATTTTTGTAGGTGATAGAAAGCCTCTGTTGTGGAACTCATTGTTCTGTTTGCTCTCCTTCTCTGTGGAAATCTGATACAGTTTCCTTCAGTCGCTCAGCTCCACTCGCCAAGTATTGTGCTAAGAATCTCCCTCCGACCACTGCCTTGATCGCCGTTCGAAAAGGAAAGGTCGTCTTCGAAAGAGGAGCTGCCAAGCCATCTCCAGGTGAGGTCCTCCAGATTCTCTGTCCTAACGAAATCTCTCGCTGGATTCGGAACTCATGGAGTGTTGTCTCTCAAGAATTACAACGCCGTCAAAGTCTACGGAATCTTCTGTATCCATCTGAAGCACTCGCGATACGGAAGCATGAGGAGAAGACTGTTGTAGAGGCCTCGAGATCATCTGACAGCAACCATGTCAAAGGGGAAAAGGTGGAAGCGGTTCTGAGCTCTGTTACGGTGCTGATGAGACAGCTGCCGGAGCCGGTGTTCGGGTGTCCTCTGCTGAAGAAGAAAGCAGCACTAAGAAGCATCGAGGTGAAGCGGGCCAACCGTGCTTGGAGACTGTCGCTTGTCCGGCGGGTGATGAACTTACCGGCTCGAACTCTGTCGTCGGCTCAACCATTGTTGCTGCTAATCGAGGAGTTGAACACGGTTCTCAGTGGCAGCAACTCGAGCTGCAGATGGTTTCAGTATGAGGAGCTCCAGAATTCAACGAATCGGTTCTCTTCAGGTTCTCCTTCTAAAGCACAGACATCCTTATCTAAGATGTGCGATCGGTGAGTAAACATCAAATTGTTGCAGAGAATTTGATTGGGAATGGAGGATGCAGCCGAGTGTACAGAGGCCGGCTTGGGAATGGACAGCAGGTTGCTATAAAGTTGTCAAAGCTATCCGCAGAAGCATCAAAAGATTTCCTTTCGGAGGTCGATATCATCACCAAGCTGAGGCACCTGCGCGTGGTTCCATTACTGGGCATCTGCGTTGGGGAGCACGCTCTCATTTCTGTGTACAGATACTTCCCCAATGGAAGCTTGGAGCAAAATCTACACGGTTAAGTTACCACAGTTCTCGTGTTACGGCTTCATGGCTTTCTTCTGCTGATGTGCATTAGACGAAACACAGGTGACAAGGTGAAGCATCTGCTCCCGTGGGACAGGAGATTTAGAGTGGCGACGGAGATTGCTGAGGCTCTCAGCTACCTTCACCATGGCTGTCGTCGACCAGTGATCCACAGAGACGTCAAGTCTTCCAACATTCTTCTCAATGACGAATTTGAGCCTCAGGTAATGTTGGTCATCGTGTTTGCAGCTCCAAATTCTTGTACTGACAAAGCCTGCTCAACAGTTATCGGATTTTGGGTTAGCTATGTGGGCGCCGACAACCGCGACCAACCTGACACAAAGTGATGTTGTTGGGACCTTTGGGTGAGTTCCTTTCGATCTCAGCCGTGTGCCAAAATTACAACGACAAATGCATGCTTGAGTTGTAAATGAGATGATTGCTTTGCAGATACCTTGCACCCGAGTACCTCATGTATGGGAAGGTCAGCAACAAGAATGACGTCTATGCCTTCGGCGTGGTTCTATTGGAGCTGTTAACAGGAAGAAAGCCGATAGATGATGGGAATCCTAAAGGCGAAGAAAGTTTGGTGATGTGGGTAAGGACCTTCTCCCCCTCGATACCATTGCATGTCTCGATTGCTAACCAAGCACGCAAATGTTTCCAGGCGACGCGAATTCTGGAGAGAGGGGAGCTCATAGATCTGCTGGATCCCAATCTCGGTACGAATCATGATAAAGGTGAGGTGAGCAGAATGATATTAGCTGCATCTCTTTGTATCACGAGGGTACCTCGTATCCGACCTCAAATCGACAAGGCAAGTGAACCATAATACTTTTTTTGGTTAGGAACTGGATCTGCTGATGACCATTTGTTGTGGGTTATAGATTTGCAGCCTGTTGAAAGGGGAAGAGGACATGGAGACATGGATAAGCAGCCAAGCGGATGGGATGTCGGAGGTGGTAGATTGTCCAGACGACGAAGCCTATCCGACTCCGAGCCTCGCATTGCTTGACGTGGACGACGATGCATCCGTCGCCAGCGTCGAGCAGAGTCACTGTGGTTCCTGGGAGGCGTACCTGCGAAGTCGATGGAGCCGTTCTTCGAGCTTTAATTAGTTGCTATATACAAACATAAATCTATTATATATGTATATATATTGTGGATTTGTGCGTGCGCATCAGCATGCCGGTAAAAGCATAAAGCGAGAGATTTTTATTAGTACGAGAAAAAGAGGTCAAAAGAAATAATAACTATTGAAATGTCAACCACAAAAGTGTTGATCACTCGACGCCATCATCCGTACTCGTTGCCTAAGAGGATAAGAATACATACACGAATTCGACTTCGTCCTCAATCAAAACCCGTTTGCGGTTAGGCAGGGGTCCAAACATTTTGGATCAGGACAAGAACTCTGAAGGGAACTGCAAGCATACAGCCAATCCCAAAGAAAATAGATGACACCTTTTTTGCTCGGCCTTACAATGCAGCATATTCTCCCGATCTTTTAAAATGTTGGCTAGGCTACAGAACATGTTTCTGACTGCATCGATTCATGTCCCTTGAATTTAAAACGGGACTGTATAAGGCAGCTGATACATGTCGAATTCAGGCAAGTAGCGGGCTCGGGACTGCGGAGAAGAAATGGCATTACTTCCACTTCCATTGCTGGATTTGCTCTCAGCAGCAAACGAACTGGCGCCCCGCTGCTTTGGAGCCCCAAACAACCAGTCGTCGCTGCCTGCGTCTGAAGACTCCAACTCCAACTGCAATGGCGATGGATTCCAATTCACTATTAATTCATCAAACTTTTCCTGTTGCCGTGTTCTGCTGCCAATCCTTTTCGAACTAGTAGTTCTATGCGAAGGTGCAGCTGCTTCTCGATCAAGACCCGTTTCCACAGCCGTGCCTGAAAAACATGGCTGTTCATCAACTGCAGGACGTTCATCAGCTATCTGCTTTGATTTGTTGTTGACTACCACATTCACTTGCGCAGCTGTTTGAGTGTCCCGTGGCTCTGGACCTCTTTGCTTCAGCGATGGAAATGGCACCTGTGCATCTGCTTGCCTCACGGACGGTAATGGTGGCTTTGGCTCTCTTTGCTTCAACGATGGCACTGGTAGTCGTGCATCTGCTTGCCTCAACGATGGTAATGGTGGTTTCGACTCTCTTTTTGTCAATGATGGCAATGGTAGCTTTGTGTCTGCTTGCCTCACCAATGGTAATAGTGGCTTTGGCTCTCTTTGCTCCAACGATGGCAATGGTAGCTTTGTGTCTGCTTGCCTCAACGATGGTAATGGTGGCTTCAACTCTCTTTGCTTCAACAATGGCAATGGTAGCTTTGTGTCTGCTTGCCTCAACGATGGTAATGGTGGCTTTGGCTCTCTTTGCTTCAACGATGGTAATGGTGGCTTCAACTCTCTTTGCTTCAACGATGGCAATGGTAGCTGTGCATCTGCTTGCCTCACCGATGGTAATAGTGGCTTAGGCTCACTTTTCTTCAAGGATGCCAATGGTAGCTGTGCATCTTCTTGACTCACCGATAGTAATGGTGGCTTTGAGTCTCTTTGCTTCAATGTTGGCAACTTAATGCGAATGATAATTCCTTCATGAAGAAGAGAAGAAAACATAAGTGTCATTGTTTAAAATTATGCAAAGCTCAAAAAGAGGGAACACTACTTGAAGAAAAAGCTAAAATGTACCATGCTTGTTATGACCGGAATCAGAGGGCAGAAGTTTTCTCCTCTTATTGCTGTCCTGAGAGCTCTCCGGGGAGTCGTGGGAATACTGAATGGAACATGGAAGCTCATGTTCTTCTGTAATGCCACTTCTCTCCAGCTGCTGGATAACATCATTGCTGGTCTTTTGGCTGAACAAATTCTGATCCAACTTCTTCTCTTCACGCTTTCTCTTGATATGGTTCTCCTCGTGCTGAGAGTTCACAAGCTTTTCATTGGTCTTCTCCCTCTCCTTTCTCTCCCTCTTTTTTTCTTTCTTCTTTGCCTTTTGGCTTTCTTTTTGGAGCTTCAGTGCACCAGAAGAATAGTCAACCCCAGCAAAGAATATACAGTGGGGAAGCAAAGTAGAGAGGCACACCGGAGAATGTATTACACAGGTACGAGTCAATATAATAGGACACTCTTTAGGCTTCAATAGCATGATATTTCACATTGAGCAGAAAAGTCCAAATAGAATAACATTCTTCCAAAACCAGTTCTTACAACTCAATCTCCTAGTAAGATATATTAGAGATTCTTCCTGAAATCCCAAACCAATTACCAGCAGTAAAATCTATTATAAGTTTGCATACAACAATTGTATCCCCCAATTATAGGATCGAGATGCCTATCTCAGAATGTTTCATATTTTATATTTTGACACATCTATCTTACACAAAACACCCAATCGCACAGCTGCTAAAAAAATCATTTTTGAGAAAAAAAACACTCCAGGTAGAAAGGGCCGAACGGTAATGTAATGAGGAGAGGAAAACAGGAAACACAATCACTATAGCAATATATAGCCAATCATTTAACTAATATTTAGTTTACCAATAAGAACTTAGGAACCTTTGCATCTTTGATACGTTCACCCTGATTACTAAAGAAAATAGTAAACCAAAAATTTTCTACGCACTATCATTCATTCCCCTAAGACTCAATTTGCATTAGCAGTCAAACTATGAAGAAGTCCTGTCAAGAGAGTGACCAAGAATATTATAATTACAAGGATCTTTTTTTTTTCTTTTTGGTCATAAATCCGTTGCCGGGATTTGAACCCGGATATCTGTTCAAGCTCAGATATTCCAAAAAAAAGTAACAACGGATATGAACTTCAACCAAACAAGAATTTTCAACGATACAGATTGTTAACATTAATGTTTAGAACTAGAGAAAAAGCTTTACTGTTAATAAATTGCCAATCCTCTTAGATCTGACTGCATTTCTCAATCTCTAAACAAAATTCTAACATAATAATCTGATAGCATTCAAAACTCAGATGCTATGCTTGAGACATAAGATGGAGTTGTTTGCTAATAAACTTTATTAGGAGACTAATATAATTAGACCTCTCATGATAATTAATATAAACAACCATTTCACTTTAAGTGCAAATACATTGATGAGAATCCAATGGAATCAAGTCGTTCATCTTTGCCTTGAAATTACTATGCCACAACCGGAACATCTAAAAAGAGAATACAAAGAAAGTGCAACTACTACAAGGGTTCTTGATAGTATCCATGATTTCCATCAAATGACTTCCACCAAAATACTGGTCCGACAATTAAAAGAAAGCGCAAAAATAACAGGATCTGTTGCAAATGTGAATTGCTTTTTCATAGTATACCTACAAATCAACTCCTAAGGATTTCTTTTAATCGACCACATCAATCATATCAAGATCCAATTCGGAATTTCTTAATCTGACATCAGAGTGCTCCCCATACCTGTACCACATCTAACCTTGGCAGATCCACTTTTAATTGCTTTTTCATAGGAGATCTATAAACTCAAAGCTCAAGACTCGTGTAGAGAACCGCTTAATAGTCTTGTAATTGACCTGAGCATCTCATCTACCAACCAACAACTCATCTTCATAAGAACTCCATAGCCATCCACCAGAAGAATAACAAAAAACCAATTTCCTAAACAATACTATCTACGGAATAAAATCCAATCATATTGTGGTCGATTACAATTCCTCTATCCATTTGACATATGATTACAAACTTATGAACTCCAACTTCGCAAGAATTCGTTCGATCTAAGACTAAAGTGACCAAGAGATCGTGGCGACGAACGGATCGCGAATAAAGGAAGTCGAGCAAGAATGCAAGAAATCAATCGCAGCGGCATTGATGCTCAACAAACCTTGATTGATTCGATCAAGGACTCTTCGATGTGCGGCGGATGGTACGGAAAGCACCGCGACATCGTGCTCCCACTGTCTCTTCCTCGCTCTCGATCGAGGGGCACACGGATCAAGGCCAGAGATCGATCGAGGGGCAATCGAATCAAGCGACTCAAAGCAAGCGGGATCGAAGGCGAGTGGGCCGCAGATCAGAATCAGGACGGGGAAAGCGGCGGAGACAGAAATAAAAGAAAACTAGGGTTAGAGCTCCGCCGACGGAGGAAAGAGCAGCCTCAATTCGGGGCGCGGAGGCCATATTTATAGAGGGAGGAGAGTCGTGCCGGTTTCGGATTCGCGGTACTCTGTCCCGCGGGTCTTATAAGGATCACAGTTGCGCTCGCTTCTATTGGCCATTTCGGGTGGGTCCAACACGGGATTCGCCTTCCGAAGCTTCGCGGCACGCGGTAGCGCTGGTCCGGCGAGGCCCACGTGGAATGACCAACCGCCTCCGTGGGCGGTCTCACGTGCTTGCCACGTGAACGATAGGAGGGCCTCTCCCGTCTCGATGAGACAGGAAACACATAGCAGGCTGTGGCCTCCCCACCAGAGCGCTGTACCAGGCTGCTGAACTCGGGGGCATCGATGTACCCTGTCTTGGCCAAAAACTCCCTGAACCCCGCACCAGTCTCCGTGCGTCGCACGTAAGGAGACGATGGGGGTTCTCCCGTCTCAATGGAGACAGGAAACATACCATAACCTCTAATTGAAGCTTTGGGTCGCGCACCAGCTCTGTGTGCCAGGCGGCTGAACTCCGTGCGCGTCGTTGTACCCTGTCTTGGCTGAGACAGGTGAGTCGCACGCCATGTCAGAATTCAAATCCTCATGGCCTCGACGTCGAGTTCGTGACGACCCATCGCGGCTAATCGATCACATCACACACAACCTTCCCTATATATATATATAGAAATTTAGGCTATTATTATTCTCTCTCCACTTCCTTGAATAATAAAAGATAAGATACAAATGTCATTATTTATTAGGATTAAAAAAACGATTACAAAAATAACTCTCTACATCCAAAAAAAGGTGAATTTGAAAGTCTTAGCAAGATTACAACTGTCTTTCTATAGAAGTCAGAAATGCATATAACTTTAAACAAGTTCATCAATTAGAAAATACCTATATAAGCATTAAGTGATGAACTCTCTTGCTTTGAGGATGTCTCCTAAGTTAAGTGAATCACTTTCTACTAAAATTGATTATATGATATCATCTTAAATTTTTTTATTAACTAACTTGATCAAGAAAAAAAAAATTTAAACTTATATATAAGATAGTATCGTATCATTCGAATTATAACATTCAAGAGATGTGACCCTAAGTTAAATCAATAGTAATATAATTCATCAACAATCTAATCTAGAATCCAAACTAACATTCGATGACACAGAGAAATCTTAGTCAAAATTCATATTTATAAAATATGTGTAATTTATAATCATACACCACATCACTTAAATATTTTTAAAAAATTATAAGCTAACTTAATAAAACATTAACCATACTATTAAAACCATAAGCATAAGAATTTATATAATCAAAACTCCAACCATTTATCATAAGTGTATATCGTTAAAAAACTAAACTTAACATTTACCATAAGTGTGAGAGGTTTGTTTGAAATTTTTACATGATATATCATTCCAAAATTATCGAACATTTTACTATATGCAAAATATACTTATATAACAACAACATATCAACTAATAGGATTTGTCCAAAATCTAGATAGCTTTTCACTACCTCGGCCTAATTTTAACTTTTCAATTAGTGACAAGCTAATTTAAAAATTTTATATAGCGACAAAGTGAGCATATAAAGCTCAATAAGCGACTAACATATTTATGGTGAAAAAAAATAATTTTTAAAAAAAATTAGTATCAAAATACAAGGCATGATACAAAAATTTATAGATATCTACTCAGAATATAGAATTACAATATTATTTCATTCAAAGCATGTTTTGTTCATAATAAGGGGGTAAAGAGTAATTAGAGCATATCAATAATATAAGAATTATTTCAAAGTATATCAATGACATATGAAACATTTCAGAGTATATCAAAAGAATAAATATAAAACAGAAGCTTAAATGTCATATTAGACGTTGCATTCATTTTATTCTCATCTAAATCGCACGTAGAAACATATAACCAAAGCTTTGAATATCATATCAAATATATAGAAGGTGAAGTAGGATATCAAATATAATCTTCAACATCTGGGAGTGTCATTTATCCACGGATGGATGAAGCCAAAGGGGGCCGATAAAACATTATGAGTTTGAAGTATATACCATTTATCATTTCTAGCAAAGGTCCAAATAATCCTTTTACTATTTTTAGTAAAGGTCCAAATAATCCCACAAATATTAGAGTATAAAAAGATATTGTGAACAATACAATTAGCATATATCGGAAGTATATGTGAAATAACGAAACATACATGTTCATATACGAAACAATACGATGCAAACATAATTTTACATAATAGATTCATATATGCAAATAACTTAAGGATGAGTATACAAGAATTCAAAGTAATAATATAAAACTTAATTGAAAAAAAGATTTTAGCTGAAATCAATTTCCAAAAGGATGAAACAAGAATAGGAAAAATCGATAAAAGCTTAATTTTGGTCGAATTTGAGAGACACATTTCATGAATTATTTAAATAATCAATTATACTTCAAATTACTCGAAATGATTGCATTTGAAATATATATTAATCTACTTTCACAAAAATTAAGTTTTATATGAATTGAAGTTTCCAACAAAGAGTTACAAATAATTTAGTGACAAAAGGTCAAAAAATATTATCTCTATTTTACCGAATCCATAATGTTAATTAAAATAAATATTTTAGTAGGCATTTATACTCCAAAATTTTCAAACCAGATATACATAGAGATATTTATGAGTCTAGTTTTTAATAAAGTATATTTTACATAAATTAAAATTTTTTAATAAAAAGTTATAAGTAGTTTAGTATTAAAAGGTTAGAAATTATGACCTTTGTTTTACATAATCTATAAGGTCAATTAAAATAGAAGTTTGGATTGACACTTACATGTATGAGTTTATTTTCACATAAATTAGGTTTACCTAAATTAGAGTTTAGTACAAAAAGTTAGGTCTAAAATAATAATTATCAAAAAATTTTAGATTCATGATTTTATATTAAACGAGAGAAATATCTTGTGCTAAACTGAAATCTTTTAAATTATTTAGAATTAAAATAAAAATAAAGATTAAGATTTTTATAAAATAGGGTTAGAATACTTATCTTTGAGAATTTTTTATCTCAAATGAGAAGATTTGAGAAAAAAAACCCTATGCTCTAAATTTTCTTCTCTTATTCTTCTTTTTTCTTCTACTTCTTTCTCTCTTCCTCTAGCACACATCATTAATTAATTATATATATATATATATATGTATATGTATATATATATATATGTATGTATATATATGTATATGTATTTATATATATGTATATGTATTTATATGTATGTATATGTATATGTATGTATGTATATGTATATACATACATATATACATATACATATACATACATACATATATATATATATATATATATATATTATTTATTTATTTATATTGGCCAAAAGGCACGTAAATGAGCCGAAAACATTGAGAAGAAAGTGAGCGACGGATATCTTCTTCGTGAAGCTGTCCCTTCTCCACTCCACGAATTCAATTCCTTCTCTCCCATCCTCGTTCTCCTCTCCTTTATTCCCGTCTTTTGCTGCTACTGCTTCTTCTTCGTGTCCTCCTCCGTGTTTATATAACAGCAGACCAAACGAGAAGCCGTCAGGCTCCCATCACCTCCTCCACTCGTTGTTTTGCTGCATCTCTCTGTTCTTTGCGAGAGCTTTCTTAGGGTAACACAATGGCTGATCCGGTGGTGAACGCAGAGTACCTCAAGGAGATCGAGAAGGCCCGCAGAGACCTCCGAGCTCTCATCTCCAGCAAGAACTGTGCTCCTATCATCCTCCGCCTCGCGTGAGTTAGTTTCGCTTGATTCTGCAGCTAAATCTGTGCCTCTCGAACTCCATTTGTTTGCCTGTGCTCCTCCATCTTTATCTCCTCCACTATACTGCGTGTTAAATGCAGGACATTTCTGTTGGGTAAAAGGCAGAGTCTTCAAGATTAAATAAAATATTAGAATGATGAAATATGAGAATGAAGTTTAGAAATAATAAAAATATATTTAAAGAATAAGAGGAATTATATTTGTCTCTAAATTTTTATTAATTTAGGGTTTGCAACTCTATTTATAGGGCCTGGAAATACCCCAATGGTCTTCATAAAATGACATATTTTGAAGGAACATGTTCATAAAGAAAAATTAATTACAGTAATTGATGCTTCCTTAGAGTAGAATTAGGGGATTAGTGTTGTTGTTACCCAGAGGAAGGGATCTACCAACTGCATCAACCATTCAACACAAGCAGGGATTTTTTGGTAACTCAATTTATGCTCTTGATAGTGTCTATGGGTATTTAATTTCTATATTTTGGAATGCAAGATCATAAAGTTCTTGAAGTTAGCTTGGTATATCTTAAGACTCTCATGGCTTCTCACATCTGCTGCTTTCTGCAGATGGCATGATGCTGGTACTTATGATGTGAAAACAAAAACTGGTGGCCCTAATGGTTCCATAAGGTTTGAGGAAGAGTACTCTCATGGTTCAAATGCAGGACTTGAAATAGCTATTGATCTTTTAGGTAGCCATTTGCATCTTAACACACCAACAATACATGTCCAGATTACAATCTAATGTCATCTGCTCTCTGTTCTTTGCGATCTCAGAGCCAGTGAAGGTCAAACATCCAAAAATCACATATGCAGACCTTTACCAGGTACTGATTCATTACAGAATAGCAAGCAAGATAGCATTTTTCTTCTAGCATTTGGATACATAAGTCATCTTTCATCCTATCTGAAACAAGATTTGGTTCTTCAAGGGAATCAATAATCTTTTACTACTAGATTTATGTTATAAGTACTGGAGAGTAAAGTGAGGAGGACGAATGAATGCATCTGTATGCTGAACATGATGTTATTAGCAGCTTGCTGGAGTAGTTGCTGTGGAGATTACTGGCGGACCGACTGTTCCATTTGCTCCAGGTAGAAAGGTAAGGTTTAGGTATTTGACAGTGCTCTTCTTCTTCCAGGAACTGCAAGCTCAATAACATCCACTGCTTCTTGTGCCAGGACTTATCAGTTTGTCCAGAAGAAGGCCGTCTTCCAGATGCAAACCAAGGTAATCATCTCCAGCATCTCTGCAATTGGTTCTTGTATTTTCGAGTTTTCTATCAGGTAGCATGTACGGGTCAAAAAGTATTATCGTCGATCTCATTTTACTTTGTCAAAGGTGTTTTTATTTCATATTTCTGTCATGCCAAACTCGAAAATTTTTCTGCTTGTATGGCATCGTGCAAAAACAATACCATTCTCGTGTGTCATCGGTTGATTTTTGGCTAACGCTCTTACGGTGCAAAACGGCACGGGGTGAGACATTGGTTATATGTCGGAGGGGCGATGCAATATCTTTAGTCTATCTATTTTTTTTTTTATGAAAATACTAAATTAATATTAAGTTTATATCGATCTTCGATACCAATACTTTTGATGCAGGTGTTTCGCATTTGAGGGACGTCTTCTATCGCATGGGTTTGTCAGATAAGGATATTGTGGCACTCTCCGGTGGCCACACACTGGTAATTGTCTCAAGCCATTCTGCTTTGTACCCATATACTACTGTATCACCATCCTCGAATGAAAGGAAGTTTCTTGTGCTTGGTGATAAAGGGAAGAGCTCATCGAGAGAGATCAGGATTTCTAGGCGCGTGGACAAAGGATCCTCTCAAATTCGACAACTCCTACTTTGCGTAATGGTTATCTCACTGTCATCAAGTTCACATCAAGCAGCCTGATCACTGTTCTTCGTCCTGTATCAGGGAATTGGTGAAAGGGGAAAAGGAGGGGCTCCTTCAGCTTCCGACAGATAAGGCTCTGTTAGACGATCCTGTCTTGAGAGACTACGTCGTGCTATACGCCGTGGTAGCTTCGATGCTTGGTTTCGTTGTGACCTTCCCCATGCAACATTGATCTCAACATTGACGTAGTTTGATTTCTTTTGGTAGGACGAGGATAAATTCTTCGAAGATTACGCAGAATCACACAAGAAACTATCAGAGCTGGGCTTCACTCCACCTCGGACTTGCCTCACGAGGGGGAAGACAAGAAGCATACTACAGCAAGGCGCACTTGGCGTTGCAGTTGCTGCTCTGCTGCTCGTTCTAAGCTACTTTTATGAGATCAACAGGAAAACCAAATAATCTACTAAGGTTTTAAGTTGGTGGGATGGAGTTGATGCTTCACAAACGCATATTGTAATGATCTATATGTTGATGATGAATCATATCGTTTGCCTTTGTTCTCCAATCACATCATCGTCTTCTCCCCTGATCTTGATCGGAGGAACGCATCAGCTGCAGTGGAGGCCATTCCGCTGCTCATTTGGCCCTCTCTTTGATCACATCGAAGCCCATCTCGGTAGGATCAGTGGCTTGCACTTCGTAGTGGATCCCTTCGAGCAGCCTCCTCAGCCCTTGCTTTGAGGTAGCGTACAGTATCTTCGACCTGATCCTTGATGCCGTTGGAGACCTGAAAGAGTAGCAGAACTCTGTAGATACAGATCTGAGTCTCAGCATCAAAAGCAGATGATCTTTGCAGTACATTGTTAGCAGACATGAATCACATAATAGGTAGTGATGTTGCACGCAGTTCATCCATGTTTCTTGCAGCTTTCTCTCAGCAGATCCGTGAGAGAGAGAGAGAGAGAGAGAGAGAGAGAGAGAGAGGAGCAGACCATGTGATGAAGAAGATCTTGCTCTTCTGGCAGTTGTCGACGCTGAGGAAGTCGAAGTCGAAGACGGCGTAGCGGCAGTCGTCGTTGGGGAGGGAGGCTGCGAGGCCTTCGTAGCCTTCGCCGGGACGGCCCACCTTGTCCACCATCACCTCCCTCGACTTCTCGTCGATCTTGTACACCACGTACCGGCTCACCTTCTTCCACTTCATCTCCATGAAGGAGCTCAGGCACTCCTGCTTCACCCTCATCCCCTCCGTCGCCTGCCACCCACAAGCCACATTCGTTAAGGCAACAACACCCAGGAAAGCTGGTCACCGCTCGTGACGTCGGCGTCGATCGGAATTACCATCTTGAAAGCCATGGCCATGGTCTCAGAACCTTCCGTCCCAACCTCGCCGCTGGTCGCTGCTGATCCGGGCTTCAGACGTTGATTTATAGGCTGAAGGTTGAAGATGATGGCTTTGTCGGATTGTTGTCATCAAAATACTATAGTATTTGGTGAGGAACTCGAAGAACATTAATGAACTCTTCCGATGACTCTCAAGACAAATTGGTGAGCAGGAACGGTGGGCTCTCGAGGATCATTGCGGTGCACAATTCCGGGGTCAAACATGACGCGCTTAAAGAACAGGGAAAGATGTTCTCGTCCTAATCACGAATGCACGAAAAGTGTTTTTCATGTTGTCCAAACGCTAATCAAATGGGAGAAAAAGAAAGGAAAGAGGTACAAAAGCAAGAGAATCTTACAAGAGACTTACTGTTCAAAGATCATAATATCAACTCAATTATTTTGTGGTTCTCTGATGGTCTGTCTACAGGTCTTCGAGATCCATGAATCGACTTTGTGCAAAGCCTTCAAAGGGTCTCCATCAACAGCCAAGTCTTTGAATGATTATTCTTCGATCATATTAATTATGGGAATCCAAAGATAGTTACCAGTTTGACAGAAACAGGAGTTCATATCATCTGATGCAGTCCTCACACTAGAATTCGGAGTTCATATCAACTGAGACCTATAAAACTGGAACATAAGCGTATGATTCCACTGAAATCAACAGCAAATAGATTTAGGTTGAACAGGACCAGTGGGAGTACGGGCTCAGCATTGGATCCACCAAACGTACCACATAGGGTGCTTTCTGTTCATGCTTTGCTTGAAAGCCAAGGCAGCCGATGGGGTGGGGGGAGAAAGAGGGGCCCATGTCCCCCATCCACTGACAGTAAAATCTTGAGCATCAAAGTGGACACTCACAGTGTACCACACCCAGCACGAGACGATAACAACAGCCACTGCTCATCAAGTTGATGCTACTTGGAAGAACTGCTGTGTCATGGGGAAGGCTTTTGCACTGTGTTCCAAAAGTGCTACTGTGACATGGGTAAGGCCTTTGCTCTAGTTTTGTTAGAAATATTTGTGTCTCTCTCTATCTTTCAAATTTAAATTAGATTAAGAGGTTAGGGATTATGAATTCAAGTATGAAATTTTTTTTGTGATTTAAGATTTATTTGTTTTATAAATAATCTTATGTATCTTTAGTGAGGATGAGAAAACATACTTAAAAAGTTTGAAATTTATGAGATAAGATGTTTAAAGAGAATTGTGCTGTGCTTGAATTAATTTAATTTGTTCTCATGAAGAATTCAATTTTTAAAAGATGTAACTAAGAAATATTAAATCATGTAAATTTTATATATATTTTCAAATATATTTTTAAATTATTGATCCATGTTTTCGTTATGCAAAGCTTCCTCACCTTCTTTGTTGATTGAGATGATGAGTTTTATATCACTAAAATACTTTTATATGGATATTACTAATCTTCTAAATGTAGAATGATATGGGTATGTATAATAACAACTCCTCATCACTACTTTTACTAATCCTGAGGTTGGTTTAATAGAGGATAGATAAATGAAATATGAAGCAAGTTTATAATTCTCGAATTCAACAATTCACTATCGAAGAAGTTATACATTCAATTCACTCAATCACTATTGAAAAAATCATACATATAAACTCATTATTGAAGAAATCATACATATAAACTCATTTACTAACTCTCAAGCATAGGAGAAACATATCCACAATCATATATTCGATTCACCCAATATAAGTGACACATCTGAACCTATTTACTAACTCGAGCATAGAAGGAACATATCCACAACCATACATTCGATTCACCCAATCAATATCGGAGAAGTCACACATCTGAACTCATTTACTAACTCAAGCATAGGAGATCACTCCAAAGTCACTAAAACTCATTGGATAACTCAAGCATAGCAAAAACTTTGTAACATCATCGATACAATTTTGTAGATTTCATGAGTCGATTTATGATTCCACCTAGTGAAATAGATTAAATTCATCTTTTTATAAAAACAAGGCTTCAAATTAGTGATATCACTTATTTGTATATTGCAAGATAAGAATTCAAACAAATTGTGATTCACAAAAGAACAATCTCATCCAACTCATTGTTATTGGTTTCGTTACTACATTTTAACGTATTGTGATTTATAATACAACACCATTTTTCAGATCACATCACTTACATACAGAGAATGTTTAAATTGACAGAGCAACTACAACTCTTCTTGAAGAGCCTTCACGAGGAACCCATTCTCCAACCAGGCAACATAACCCCCTCCCATATTCTTTACATGCTTGAAACCCTGCAACACAAAAACGAGCTTAATTTATCAAGATACAATGACATGCATCAACTCGATTTAGCAGCTAAACTGGCGACAAATGAGTCATTTATTAAGATTAATATATGTAAGATTGGACATCAATTCAACTTAAAAAATTTAAACTTAATTGTACCGAAGAATAAACTCAATATATATCATCCGACTTTCTTAATCATTAGCGATATGAATTTACTCATAGTCCTTTCGATCTTCACCGAACGCTAATGATTAAGAAAGTCGGATAATATATATTGAGTTTATTCTTTGATACAATTAAGTTTAAATTTTTTAAGTTGAAATGATGTACCAAAGAATAAACTCAATATAAATCATCTGACTTTCTTAATCATTAGCGATATGAATCAAGTGGTTTAACATTTCGTGTCTAATGGTACTTGGACTTCAATGGATATGGCTTTTATACATAGAATTTGGGGAATGTTTGATAAGTCTGATTTGTGATCTAAAATGTCGCATAATGCCCTCGTAAACTGCATTGCAAGTTAAAACCCAAAAGAGGAGAGGAGAAATTCAAAACCCAAAAGAGAAACCTAGAGATCAACAAATAAAGGACATACTTATAAAGTCAACACAAACATTTAATATAACTCGGTAACTCATTGTCTCTCTTCACGAAAAAAATCAAAATTTTCACTATATGAAAAAAATCAATACAAGGAATCACTCTCCTTGAGTAAAAGCCTAAACCCAACCCTGAAACCCCTAGATACCCCTCTCACATAAACCCAAAATAAATCTTCTCTCAACTTTTTTTGGATCCATCGAAAAGAAACCCTAAGGAGCACCCAAAGTGTCTTTACCTCTCCCTCTCACCAAAACCTTAAAACTCGATGTATATTTAAAAGAATAAATTCTAATTCTCTAACGACTCTTTTTACTTGAATCCCTGATCTAAATTTTAATCCTAATTCACTAAGAAATTTGAATATACTTAAGATTCCAAAAATGCTTACCAACTCGAACTTTAGTCCTCTCTTTCTCCACCGTAGTCCACAAAATTGTCCCCACCTCTTTCCTCTTTAATTTTCACAGTCTTATGAATACATTGTCTTGGAGAAATAATGAATTTTTATTTATGTTTTATTGGATTATAAATAGACAAGTGCACAATATTTCAGTAATACATAGCCTGATACTTTATGCTAACAAAAAAATCTCAATCAGACAATAGTTGATGATCACTATTGATTTTTGGAATTATAACATGTTGAGGGGCATCATCTCAATCAATCAAGAGAATTCAGAATGTGGAGAGAGTTATGTTAGACCATTCATTCATTATACATGCAAATTGTCTAACTGCATTTTGCATCTACCATATGGAACATTTCAGTTTAGTCTCACATCAGACAAGAATTTGAATTGATTTACAAGCTCTGTTCCCTGCTACTATTTGACCTCTACCCCTCTCATTGATATAAAGATCACAATCCTAAGATTCTATCTGACAAAAAAAAAGGGGGATAAAACCCATCCTTAATGCTTCAATTTATGACCTCATTGAGTTCAATCCCTTTCCCAAATCACAAATTGATAGCAAAACAAATATGAGAGCTACTTACAGCTTTGATAAGTTCCTCTGTAGCTTGCAGAGATCGCACTCCACTTTGACATCCCTTCAAGATACCAAAAAGTAAGACGCACAAAGAGAGAGAGAATGAGAGAGGTGAAACATCTTGAGCTTTTGCAAATCAGAGGATGTCAAAGGGAATTACCACGACTATGTGATCATCCTTGTCGCAGATCGAGGACACTTGTCCCAAAAACTCAGGGTTCTTCTCCCTCCCTGATCCACGATGACCAAAACAATCCTTCAAAAGACTGCTACGATGCCAGAAAGAATCCTATGAACCAAGAACCAAGAGCTTGCCTTGTGGGGTGAAGAACACATAAGGAACGTTTAGGGCGTTCCATGGATGCCCCTTCTTGAATTCCTCAGCCGTCCTATAAGTTGCACCACGCAGAACAGGAACAAGATTACAACAGGAAGGAGCCCCAAATTAGCCAATGAAACGAGCAGAGGTGGGCGGGCGGGCATGCACCTGACGTCCAAGTACTTGTGGCCGGAGTCCACGAAGCCTTTCGCGGCGTGCACGTCGACGGTCACCGCTGATTCCGAGCTGAGCGCCGGCAGCACAAAGAGAAGAAGAAGAACCATCACAGTCAGATGACACACACAACACCCCATTCCTCCCCAATCTTCCCTTCCGAGGCAGATCAAATGGCACAGAACCGAAGGGGGTTGTAGGGAGCCGCTTACCTCAGAATCGGTGCCATCTATTGCCTTATATCCTGCGATGAATCAGCGGGCGGAGCAGAGAAGCTGCTGCCGGGTTTGCAGGCTATGGTTTCTGCAATAATGTGTGCGGGTGAGTACCGTACGGTGAAACAAACACGAATGCTGCGATCTAATCGAGAAAGATAGGGAGGAGTGAGCCGACGCTGTTTCTGGTTTGGTCGACACGTGACGTGGGATCGACGTCCTTGTCATCTCCGCTTGTTGTTCGGGACGTGGATGAAACGATCGTCAGCGGCCCATGTCATCCCACCCTACGTTTTGGACTACTTCGGTAATGGGCCTTTAAATGGGCCGAGTTTTGGGCTAAGCGCCTCACAGTGGGCTCGTCATGAGGCAGCATTGACTGTTATTGGATAGCTGAGCTCTATCTCCTATTCAATCTTTTATCCTTTTCTTAAATAAATTATATATATATATATATATATATATATATATATATATATATATATATATATATATATGAAGATTAACTTTTTCACCTTATGATATAATGATGTGGGATGGACAAGTTTGGATAGATAATTAAGTAGAATAGATAGAAGGTAGATAAACAAGTTAATCACTTAAATAAAATATTCAAGGAATATGGATATTACCATCCAAGAAATCTACCTAAAGATATAGGATTTATGAACTCACCAGTCTAAGAAATCTACCAAAGAGAAATAGTATTGTAGGAGAATGATAATACCTCTAAAAAAAAAAAGACTTGTATTGAATGTAGGTTATACCCTTGAAGTTTAGGTATATATAGTGATAGATTTGGAACAATCGTTTAAGCCGGGGGTGATTTTTTTTTAATTATTTTTATGATTTAAAATAAATAAAACCTAATTAAAAACCATAAAGGAAAACTCTAAAAGTGAGAACAACCTTCTTCCAATCTTGGGAGAGCTATAGATAGAACTGAGCATAACTTTTTATTAAAATGTTAAATTGAATTCTATAGAATGTCTTAGATTTCTATCTCAATAAGCTTTGTAATGATATAATTCATGTGATAAAATATTTTTAAAATAATATAGAATCTAACAAGAAATGGGAATTCCTGATTTATTAAAAATAATAATAATAATAATAATAATGTAATTATTTTGATTTCTCGGTATTCATAGCTTGAAAATATTCATATAATTTTGCTGGGTCATGAGTTTTCAAATGGGGCTAAAAGAACGCTCTGGGCTTTGATTTCATTGATGCTTGAGTAAGAATAAAGTTAACACCACCATATGTAATTTGCATCCTTAACCAATGACATATCTTTTGAAAGATGTTTAGAGAGCATGCACTATTGTATATTTGATTTCAATAATGCATGAGTATGAATGAATTTAATCATGTACTATTATATATTTAGATTATATATGGTATACATATACATATATATATACATACATATATATATATAACCATATATATATACATATATACATATATATATATACATATATACATATATATATATATATGTTATTTGAACTAGAATATTATGAATTCTTAATAAATTATTGAATTTATTGAATAGGTTATGAAAGTTTTATAAGTAAATTGATTATGGATCGAAATATATAATAAATATATTATGTAAGTTAATTATTTATATTTTGGCATTGCATTCCTACATAAAAACTTATTAGATTGTGGTGTTGTATTATCCCTGACTTTCCATTCGAATCAAAATGTTATAATTAGATCGGATTGAAAATTTAAAATTAAAATTTAATTTTAATATTTTTAATAAAAATTAAACTAATTGATTTAATACTTTAACATGAAATATAGGAGAGAATACAAGATTAAATAGGAACCATTTAATCAATAATTAAATTTTGTAATTGTTTATTTAAACAATAAAAAATCCTAGACTCAAAATATCATAAATTTGTATCTAAAACATGAATATTATGATATTTACTTAGAAAAGCCATGTAAAGACAGTAATATAGATAATAAAAAATAAAAAATACATGTTAAACATGAACAAACAAAGAATCAAAAATATTAAAAATAAATAAAAGAAGATAAAGGATGATCGGATAACCTATCTCTCGTCTCTACGAAAATCATTCTCTCTCATAATATCCTTAGGATGAATAGGAAACTTACTCATCCTCAAATAGAAGACGAGAGAAGAAAGAGTTTGCTAGATGGGAAAGATTTAATTATTTTTTGAATTTTATAAATTAATTGATTTATATTATTTAATTCCTAACTTGGAATTAGGAATTAGTTTTTCTAGTTAGGCTACACATACAAGGAAAACAATTCACAGGAAATCAATATATAATTTCAGTTTTTGTTCCCATATAGGTTTTCTCAATGTTTGATGATCTGTAAGAAAAAGCATTGGCAAGGAGGTTGTAATGTTGTACATGAGAGGATTCTTTTTACAATGTTTTGCTCCTAATCATATGTGGTTAGCCATATTAGTCTATTGAGGAAATAGTTCTTTGTCATGATTTGACACCTAAGCAGATAGTCAACTGACCAATTTTGTTGAAATTTGACTGATTTAATGTTCACATTGATTACCATGGTGGAATTAAAATAGAATATTTCACATCATAATTTGTGGATTTTTCTCTCAACTCCCATTTCACATCATGATTTCGTGAACCGTTCACATTTAGTGTTAATATTAGAGAAGAATACTTAAAGTTATAAGTTTTAAATATCTTAAATATTTAGGATCGATTATATGAATCTTTTATCGTTATTGTCATCGAGATATGTAAAAAATATATATTTTAAATAAATTTAAAATATTAAATTTTAAATTTAATAAATATATACCACCATATGTAATTAGCATCCTTAACCAATGACATATCTTTTGAAAGATGTTTAGAGAGCATGCACTATTATGTTTGTGTGCGCACGCGCTCTCTGAACTAGAATATTATGAATTCTTAATAAATTATTGAATTTATTGAATAGGTTATGAAAGTTTTATAAGTAGATTGATTATGGAACGACATATATAATAAATATATTATATAAGTTAATTATTTAGATTTTGACATTGCATTTCTACATAAAAAAACTTATTAGATTGTGGTGTTGTATTATCCCTTATTTTCCATTCGAATCAAAATGTTATAATTAGATAGGATTGAAAATTTTAAATTAAAATTTAATTTTAATATTTTTTAATAAAAATTTAAACTAATTGATTTAAGACTTTAATATGAAATATAGGAGAGAATACAAGATTAAATATGAACCATTTAATCAATAATTAAATTTTGTAATTGTTTATTTAAATATTAAAAAAATCCTAGACTCATAATATTATAAATTTGTATCTAAAACATGAATATTATGATATTTACTTAGAAAAGCCATGTAAAAACAGTAATATATATAATAAAAAATAAAAAAAATACATGTTCAACATGAACAAATAATGAATAAAAAATATTTAAAATTAAAAAAAAATGATAAAGGATGGTCGGACAACCTATCTCTCGTCTCTACGAAGATCTTTCTATCTCACAATATCATGAGGAGGATGAATAAGAAACCTACCCATCATTAAATAGAAGAGGAGAGAAGCTGGTTAGAAAATATTTAATTATTTTTTTAGTTTTAAAAATTAATTGATTTATATTATTTTATTCCTAACTTGGAATTAGGAATTAGTTTTTCTAATTAGGCTACACATATAAGGAAAACAATTCACAGGAAACCTCTATATAATTTTAGTTTTTGTTCCCATATAGGTTTTCTCAATGTTTGATGATCCTTTCATGTAAGAAAAAGCATCGGCAAAGAGGTTGTAATGTTGTACAAGAGATGATTCTTTTTACAATGTTTTGCCCATAATCACATGTGGTTAGCCTCTTGAGGAAATAGTTCTTTGTCATGATTTGACACCTAAGCAGATAGTCAACTGACCAATTTTGTTGGAATTTGACTGATTTAATGTTCACATTGATTGTCATGGTGCAATTAAAGTAGAATATTTCACATCATAATTTGTGGATTTTTCTCTCAACTCCCATTTCACATCATTATTTTGTGAAATGTTCACATTTAGTGTTAATATTAGAGAAGAATACTTAAAGTTATAAGTTTCAAATATCTTAAATATTTAGGATCAATTATATGAATCTTTTATCGTTATTGTCATCGAGATATGTAAAAAATATATATTTTAATTAAATTTTAAATTTTAAATTTTAAATTTAATAAATATATACCACCATATGTAATTAACATCCTTAACCAATGACATATCTTTTGAAAGATGTTTAGAGAGCATGCACTATTGTGTTTGTGTGCGCACGCGCTCTGAACTAGAATATTATGAATTCTTAATAAATTATTGAATTTATTGAATAGGTTATGAAAGTTTTATAAGTAAATTGATTATGGATCGAAATATATAATAAATATATTATGTAAGTTAATTATTTAGATTTTGACATTGCATTCCTACATAAAAAAAACTTATTAGATTGTGGTGTTGTATTATCCCTCACTTTCCATTCCAATCAAAATGTTATAATTAGATCGGATTGAAAATTTTAAATTAAAATTTAATTTTAATATTTTTTAATAAAAATTTAAACTAATTGATTTAAGACTTTAATATGAAATATAGGAGAGAATACAAGATTAAATATGAACCATTTAATCAATAATAAATTTTATAATTGTTTATTTAAACAATAAAAAAATCCTAGACTCATAATATCATAAATTTGTATTTAAAACATGAATATTATGATATTTACTTAGAAAAGCCATGTAAAAACAATAATATATATAATAAAAAATAAAAAAAATACATGTTCAACATGAACAAATAATGAATAAAAAATATTTAAAATTAAAAAAAATTGATAAAGGATGGTCGGACAACCTATCTCTCGTCTCTACGAAGATCTTTCTATCTCACAATATCATGAGGAGGATGAATAAGAAACCTACCCATCATTAAATAGAAGAGGAGAGAAGCTGGTTAGAAAATATTTAATTATTTTTTTAGTTTTAAAAATTAATTGATTTATATTATTTTATTCCTAACTTGGAATTAGGAATTAGTTTTTCTAATTAGGCTACACATACAAGGAAAACAATTCACAGGAAACCTCTATATAATTTTAGTTTTTGTTCCCATATAGGTTTTCTCAATGTTTGATGATCCTTTCATGTAAGAAAAAGCATTGGCAAAGAGGTTGTAATGTTGTACAAGAGAGGATTCTTTTTACAATGTTTTGCCCCTAATCACATGTGGTTAGCCTCTTGAGGAAATAGTTCTTTGTCATGATTTGACACCTAAGCAGATAGTCTACTGACCAATTTTGTTGGAATTTGACTGATTTAATGTTCACATTGATTGCCATGGTGCAATTAAAGTAGAATATTTCACATCATAATTTGTGGATTTTTCTCTCAACTCCCATTTCACATCAATATTTTGTGAACTGTTCACATTTAGTATTAATATTAGAGAAGAATACTTAAAGTTATAAGTTTCAAATATCTTAAATATTTAGGATCGATTATATGAATCTTTTATCGTTATTGTCATCGAGATATGTAAAAAATATATATTTTAATTAAATTTTAAATTTTAAATTTAATAATATATATACCACCATATGTAATTAACATCCTTAACCAATGACATATCTTTTGAAAGATGTTTAGAGAGCATGCACTATTGTGTTTGTGTGCGCACGCGCTCTGAACTAGAATATTATGAATTCTTAATAAATTATTGAATTTATTGAATAGGTTATGAAAGTTTTATAAGTAAATTGATTATGGATCGAAATATATAATAAATATATTATGTAAGTTAATTATTTAGATTTTGACATTGCATTCCTACATAAAAAAAACTTATTAGATTGTGGTGTTGTATTATCCCTCACTTTCCATTCCAATCAAAATGTTATAATTAGATCGGATTGAAAATTTTAAATTAAAATTTAATTTTAATATTTTTTAATAAAAAATTAAACTAATTGATTTAAGACTTTAATATGAAATATAGGAGAGAATACAAGATTAAATATGAACCATTTAATCAATAATAAATTTTATAATTGTTTATTTAAACAATAAAAAAATCCTAGACTCATAATATCATAAATTTGTATTTAAAACATGAATATTATGATATTTACTTAGAAAAGCCATGTAAAAACAATAATATATATAATAAAAAATAAAAAAAATACATGTTCAACATGAACAAATAATGAATAAAAAATATTTAAAATTAAAAAAAAATTGATAAAGGATGGTCGGACAACCTATCTCTCGTCTCTACGAAGATCTTTCTATCTCACAATATCATGAGGAGGATGAATAAGAAACCTACCCATCATTAAATAGAAGAGGAGAGAAGCTGGTTAGAAAATATTTAATTATTTTTTTAGTTTTAAAATTTAATTGAATTATATTATTTTATTCCTAACTTGGAATTAGGAATTAGTTTTTCTAATTAGGCTACAAATACAAGGAAAACAATTCACAGGAAACCTCTATATAATTTTAGTTTTTGTTCCCATATAGGTTTTCTCAATGTTTGATGATCCTTTCATGTAAGAAAAAGCATTGGCAAAGAGGTTGTAATGTTGTACAAGAGAGGATTCTTTTTACAATGTTTTGCCCCTAATCACATGTGGTTAGCCTCTCGAGGAAATAGTTCTTTGTCATGATTTGACACCTAAGCAGATAGTCAACTGACCAATTTTGTTGGAATTTGACTGATTTAATGTTCACATTGATTGCCATGGTGCAATTAAAGTAGAATATTTCACATCATAATTTGTGGATTTTTCTCTCAACTCCCATTTCACATCATTATTTTGTGAACTGTTCACATTTAGTATTAATATTAGAGAAGAATACTTAAAGTTATAAGTTTCAAATATCTTAAATATTTAGGATCGATTATATGAATCTTTTATCGTTATTGTCATCGAGATATGTAAAAAATATATATTTTAATTAAATTTTAAATTTTAAATTTAATAATATATATACCACCATATGTAATTAACATCCTTAACCAATGACATATCTTTTGAAAGATGTTTAGAGAGCATGCACTATTGTGTTTGTGTGCGCACGCGCTCTGAACTAGAATATTATGAATTCTTAATAAATTATTGAATTTATTGAATAGGTTATGAAAGTTTTATAAGTAAATTGATTATGGATCGAAATATATAATAAATATATTATGTAAGTTAATTATTTAGATTTTGACATTGCATTCCTACATAAAAAAAACTTATTAGATTGTGGTGTTGTATTATCCCTCACTTTCCATTCCAATCAAAATGTTATAATTAGATCGGATTGAAAATTTTAAATTAAAATTTAATTTTAATATTTTTTAATAAAAAATTAAACTAATTGATTTAAGACTTTAATATGAAATATAGGAGAGAATACAAGATTAAATATGAACCATTTAATCAATAATAAATTTTATAATTGTTTATTTAAACAATAAAAAAATCCTAGACTCATAATATCATAAATTTGTATTTAAAACATGAATATTATGATATTTACTTAGAAAAGCCATGTAAAAACAATAATATATATAATAAAAAATAAAAAAAATACATGTTCAACATGAACAAATAATGAATAAAAAATATTTAAAATTAAAAAAAAATTGATAAAGGATGGTCGGACAACCTATCTCTCGTCTCTACGAAGATCTTTCTATCTCACAATATCATGAGGAGGATGAATAAGAAACCTACCCATCATTAAATAGAAGAGGAGAGAAGCTGGTTAGAAAATATTTAATTATTTTTTTAGTTTTAAAATTTAATTGAATTATATTATTTTATTCCTAACTTGGAATTAGGAATTAGTTTTTCTAATTAGGCTACACATACAAGGAAAACAATTCACAGGAAACCTCTATATAATTTTAGTTTTTGTTCCCATATAGGTTTTCTCAATGTTTGATGATCCTTTCATGTAAGAAAAAGCATCGGTAAAGAGGTTGTAATGTTGTACAAGAGATGATTCTTTTTACAATGTTTTGCCCCAAATCACATGTGGTTAGCCTCTTGAGGAAATAGTTCTTTGTCATGATTTGACACCTAAGCAGATAGTCAATTGATCAATTTTGTTGGAATTTGACTGATTTAATGTTCACATTGATTGTCATGGTGCAATTAAAGTAGAATATTTCACATCATAATTTGTGGATTTTTCTCTCAACTCCCATTTCACATCATTATTTTGTGAACTGTTCACATTTAGTGTTAATATTAGAGAAGAATACTTAAAGTTATAAGTTTCAAATATCTTAAATATTTAGGATCGATTATATGAATCTTTTATCGTTATTGTCATCGAGATATGTAAAAAATATATATTTTAATTAAATTTTAAATTTTAAATTTTAAATTTAATAAATATATACCACCATATGTAATTAACGTCCTTAACCAATGACATATCTTTTGAAAGATGTTTAGAGAGCATGCACTATTGTGTTTGTGTGCGCACGCGCTCTGAACTAGAATATTATGAATTCTTAATAAATTATTGAATTTATTGAATAGGTTATGAAAGTTTTATAAGTAAATTGATTATGGATCGAAATATATAATAAATATATTATGTAAGTTAATTATTTAGATTTTGACATTGCATTCCTACATAAAAAAAACTTATTAGATTGTGGTGTTGTATTATCCCTCACTTTCCATTCCAATCAAAATGTTATAATTAGATCGGATTGAAAATTTTAAATTAAAATTTAATTTTAATATTTTTTAATAAAAAATTAAACTAATTGATTTAAGACTTTAATATGAAATATAGGAGAGAATACAAGATTAAATATGAACCATTTAATCAATAATAAATTTTATAATTGTTTATTTAAACAATAAAAAAATCCTAGACTCATAATATCATAAATTTGTATTTAAAACATGAATATTATGATATTTACTTAGAAAAGCCATGTAAAAACAATAATATATATAATAAAAAATACAAAAAATACATGTTCAACATGAACAAATAATGAATAAAAAATATTTAAAATTAAAAAAAAATTGATAAAGGATGGTCGGACAACCTATCTCTCGTCTCTACGAAGATCTTTCTATCTCACAATATCATGAGGAGGATGAATAAGAAACCTACCCATCATTAAATAGAAGAGGAGAGAAGCTGGTTAGAAAATATTTAATTATTTTTTTAGTTTTAAAATTTAATTGAATTATATTATTTTATTCCTAACTTGGAATTAGGAATTAGTTTTTCTAATTAGGCTACAAATACAAGGAAAACAATTCACAGGAAACCTCTATATAATTTTAGTTTTTGTTCCCATATAGGTTTTCTCAATGTTTGATGATCCTTTCATGTAAGAAAAAGCATTGGCAAAGAGGTTGTAATGTTGTACAAGAGAGGATTCTTTTTACAATGTTTTGCCCCTAATCACATGTGGTTAGCCTCTCGAGGAAATAGTTCTTTGTCATGATTTGACACCTAAGCAGATAGTCAACTGACCAATTTTGTTGGAATTTGACTGATTTAATGTTCACATTGATTGCCATGGTGCAATTAAAGTAGAATATTTCACATCATAATTTGTGGATTTTTCTCTCAACTCCCATTTCACATCATTATTTTGTGAACTGTTCACATTTAGTGTTAATATTAGAGAAGAATACTTAAAGTTATAAGTTTCAAATATCTTAAATATTTAGGATCGATTATATGAATCTTTTATCGTTATTGTCATCGAGATATGTAAAAAATATATATTTTAATTAAATTTTAAATTTTAAATTTAATAATATATATACCACCATATGTAATTAACATCCTTAACCAATGACATATCTTTTGAAAGATGTTTAGAGAGCATGCACTATTGTGTTTGTGTGCGCACGCGCTCTGAACTAGAATATTATGAATTCTTAATAAATTATTGAATTTATTGAATAGGTTATGAAAGTTTTATAAGTAAATTGATTATGGATCGAAATATATAATAAATATATTATGTAAGTTAATTATTTAGATTTTGACATTGCATTCCTACATAAAAAAAACTTATTAGATTGTGGTGTTGTATTATCCCTCACTTTCCATTCCAATCAAAATGTTATAATTAGATCGGATTGAAAATTTTAAATTAAAATTTAATTTTAATATTTTTTAATAAAAATTTAAACTAATTGATTTAAGACTTTAATATGAAATATAGGAGAGAATACAAGATTAAATATGAACCATTTAATCAATAATTAAATTTTATAATTGTTTATTTAAACAATAAAAAAATCCTAGACTCATATTATCATAAATTTGTATTTAAAACATGAATATTATGATATTTACTTAGAAAAGCCATGTAAAAACAATAATATATATAATAAAAAATAAAAAAAAATACATGTTCAACATGAACAAATAATGAATAAAAAATATTTAAAATTAAAAAAAAAATTGATAAAGGATGGTCGGACAACCTATCTCTGTCTCTACGAAGATCTTTCTATCTCACAATATCATGAGGAGGATGAATAAGAAACCTACCCATCATTAAATAGAATAGTGATTAAATTTTATAATTGTTTATTTAAATAATAAAAAAATCCTAGACTCATAATATCATAAATTTGTATTTAAAAAATTAATATTATGATATTTACTTAGAAAAGCCATGTAAAAACAATAATATAGATAAAAAATAAATAAAAAAATACATGTTCAACATGAACAAATAATGAATAAAATATTTAAAATTAAAAAAAAATTGATAAAGGATGGTTAGACAACCTATCTCTCGTCTCTATGAAGATCTTTCTATCTCACAATATCCCGAGGATGATGAATAAGAAACCTACCCGTCATTAAATAGAAGAGAGAAGAGAGAGTCTGCTAATTAGGAAAGATTTAATTATTCTTTTAGTTTTAAAATTTAATTGATTTATATTATTTTATTCCTAACTTGGAATTAGGAATTAGTTTTTCTAGTTAGACTACACATACCAGGAAAACAATTCACAGGAAACCTCTATATAATTTTAGTTTTTGTTCCCATATGGGTTTTCTCAATGTTTGATGATCCTTTCATGTAAGAAAAAGCATTGGCAAAGAGGTTGTAATGTTGTACATGAGAGGATTCTTTTTACAATATTTTGCCCATAATCACATGTGGTTAGCCATATCAGTCTATCGAGGAAATAGTTTTTTGTCATGATTTGACACCTAAGCAGATAGTCAACTGAACAATTTTGTTGGAATTTGACTGATTTAGTGTTCACATTGATTGCCATGGTGCAATTAAAATAGAATATTTCACATCATAATTTGTGGATTTTTCTCTTAACTCCCATTACATCATGATTTTGTGAATCGTTCACATTTAGTGTTAATATTAGAGAAGAATACTTAAAGTATAAGTTTCAAATATCTTAAATATTTAGGATCGATTATATGAATCTTTTATCGTTATTTTCATCGAGATATAAAAAATATTTTTTTAATTAAATTTAAAATATTAAAATTTTTATCTATAATTTATACTAAAGTTATTTTTTAAGTCTTCTTCAGTCTCTTTTCATTTCACTAATGGTAATCATCTTATATCTTCGACTATTGCATATATTTATGTTTATGTATTTTCACAAACTTCTTCGTCCTATAATTTAATTATGCTACGGATGTCCAAAAAAACAAAAAAAAGAACTTTGAGCTTTAATTGTATGTTCTAAGATACTTGACCAATGACCTGTCTTCTTAAACATGTTGAGGAAGCATCCACAAGTTTTCCGAGGTAGAGCTATTATTCCTTGTTCTTTCCTTGAGCTTGTGTGAACCTCCATGACCGTTGACTAGAATCCTCTCACAACACAACCCAACCAGCGTGTTGACTTCAACTCCGGGGTTTGACTTCAAACGAGCATAAAAATTGAAGTCAACTCACCAACTAGTTATCGAAGTCTTCAAGCTTGAAAACTTGAATTCATAATGTAATCCTTCGCAGGTCAATTTCTATAGCCATGAAATGAAACTTCCTCCTCCTTCCCAGGCAAACTAAGTCTACACTCTCTTCCTTCACTTCTTCCAGGTTATCCCAAATCCAACTACTAGAACAAAGAACATATATTATAATAGGAATCCGTGTTTCCTCGTTACTTTGATTCACACTGTTACACCTAATCCTTAGAGATCATGATTCAACAAGTAATTATAATTGACAGAGAACATATATTAAGTGTAGCAAGGAAAGCATGGATAGAAACATCAATGGCTGCTGAGGTAGCAATCATTGGCATGCAAACTGTAGTATCCTTTAGTGTTTTAATTGAGGGGTGCAAATTTAATTGAGCTTCCACCGTTCAGCATATTTACTTGTAATGCAGCAAAAGATTAACCAGTGGACACTGTTCTTTTCTCTCTCAAAAGCTTGGCATTGATGCCACCAGCCCGAATGGATTGGTCGTCCTGCTACTGTGTTGGAAATAAGTGCAGCGATGCCTCAAATCATTGATTCCTCTTTAGGAACGATGGTCTTCTGCCATCCTCCGTTGATGGCCAGTGCATCAGATAAAGGTGAGCAGATCTCTCCATGGTCTAGCCGGAGGGAGTCACGCCTTATCTTTGTGGGGAGGACTGGATTCCACCAGTCTTTTCAGTCCAAAAGCCATTGCTGAAAGCTATCACGAAAGCGGATGACCAAACTAAGTGAAGAAGAAGAAGAAGAAGAAGAAGAAGACGAAGAAGATGGATGGGAGAACCTTGAAAGATTCCAGGGGTGATGTGGCCTCACGCTTGCGAGATGTCCATGATCCCTGAAAATTTTCAGTGCTGAATCAGTCAGTCAGTTGTCGTACCACATGCGGTGTACAGCATCGTTGGTCAACAGTCCACGGTCAATCCCTTACGATGCACTATGGTTTCGCATGTACTTCCCCTCCAATTTCGCTACAAGTTCCCTGCGTCGTTGCCTATATAAAGGCCTCATCGACTCCTCGTGTGCTCACTATTCCCTTTTCTTCCCCAGGAATCGGAGCCCTTTGCGTCCGTCTCTAACCTCTGCCACCTCCCCCCCTCTCTCACTCCTGAGATCTAAAACAGAGTGATGGATCGCCTGCAGAAGTGCCCGGCTAACTATGTCGCCCTCAGCCCCGTTACCTTCCTAGAAAGGGCAGCTGGCGTCTACGCCGACCGCACCTCGGTCGTCTACCAGCGCACACGCTTCACGTGGAAGCAGACCTACGAGCGTTGCCGCCGTCTCGCCTCCTCCCTCCGGTTGCTGAACATCTCCAAGAATGATGTGGTAAGTTTATGTGATCATCTCCTTACGTTTTCTTCTCGTGCTAAAGCTGCAGGAAGTTTCTGACTTGGTATACATGAACAGGTCTCGGTTTTGGCACCTAACGTTCCGGCCATGTATGAGATGCACTTCGCCGTGCCCATGGCTGGCGCCGTGCTCAACACCATAAACACTCGTCTCGACTGCAAGAACCTCGCCACCATCCTTAAGCACTCCGAGGCCAAGGTCTTCTTCGTCGACTACCAGTACGTCCCCCTTGCCGTAGACGCCCTCAAGCTTCTTATGGCCGACCCCGACACTCCCCAGATGCCGCTGGTCGTCGTCATCGACGACGTCGACACACCGACCGGCACTCGGCTCGGAGAGCTGGAGTACGAGCAGCTCGTCGCTAGCGGGAACCCGACTGAGGAACTCCCCCAGCTCGAGGACGAGTGGGATCCTATCGCCCTTAACTACACCTCCGGCACCACGTCCGCCCCCAAGGGGGTGGTCTACAGCCACCGCGGCGCGTACCTAAGCACCATCAGCCTCCTTCTCCAGTGGGGGGTCGGAAGTGAGCCTGTCTACCTCTGGTCACTCCCCATGTTCCATTGCAACGGGTGGACGTTCACGTGGGGCGTCGCCGCCCGCGGAGGCGTCAACGTGTGCATCCGCAACACGTCGGCCGGCGAGATGTATCAAGCCATCGCCGACCACCGTGTCACCCACATGTGCTGTGCTCCCATCGTCTTCACCATCCTCCTTGAGGCCGGTCTGTCCGAGCGTCGTCCCATCGCCTCCCCCGTTCAGGTGCTCACCGGCGGAGCCCCACCCCCGGCGCCGCTGCTCGAGAAGATCGAGCGCATGGGGTTCAAGGTGACGCACGCTTACGGGCTGACAGAAGCGACCGGGCCGGCGCTCGTCTGCGAGTGGCGGTCGGAGTGGGACCAGAGACCGTCCGAGGACCGGGCGCGGCTCAAGGCGCGGCAAGGGATCAGCGTGCTCACACTCGCGGACGTCGACGTCAAGAACGCCAAGACGATGGCGAGCGTCCCTCGCGACGGCCGGTCCGTCGGGGAGATCGTCCTCCGCGGCAGCAGCATCATGAAGGGCTACTTCAAGAACACCAAAGACACGGCCGAGGCGTTGAGGGACGGGTGGTTCTTCACCGGAGACGTCGCGGTGGTGCACCCGGACGGGTATCTAGAGATCAAGGACCGGTCCAAGGACGTGATCATCTCAGGAGGCGAGAACATCAGCAGCGTGGAGGTGGAGACTGTGCTGTACAAGCACCCCATGGTGGTGGAGGCAGCGGTGGTGGCGATGCCTCACCCGCGCTGGGGCGAGACCCCGTGCGCCTTCGTGACGCTGAAGAAGAAATGCGGCGGTGGAGATAACACCGCAACGGAGGAAGCCATCATAACATACTGCAGGGCGAACATGTCACGCTTCATGGTGCCAAAGAAGGTGGTGTTCGTGGAGGAGCTGCCCAAGACTTCCACCGGAAAGATCCAAAAGTTTCAGCTAAGGGAGATGGCTAAGCGCTTCAAGGTGGCGGAGAGGCAGCCGCATGGGAGCAGCAAAACCCATCTTCCCAACCACGGTACGCGCCAGGTTGAGCCGCAGCAGGAGCATGTCTTGGCCATGTCGCGCCTCTGAACACATACATGTATGTTAATGATTGAATTGGTCTCTACATATAAATAGTCTATGTAATATTATTGACTGAAGTCTCCTATATAGGAGCATCCTATGCAAAATTAAACGAGTCACTGCACAAGCTTATTGAGTGCTTGCCTTTTCCTCTCATCACCATCATATTTTAGTATCATGCGTAAAACAAGGAAATGTTTTGACTCTCCTCCTCCACGACAAATGCTCAGTAGTTAGGGAAAAATTTACGTTGACTATTGACCTTTGACAAGGTCAGGTTGATCGTCCTGGTCAATGCAGCGTCGCATGGTCAACCTCGATCGATGCAGCCCGATCCGTTTAGTCCAGGCAGTGAGCTCCGCCAAAGCGCCAACCCGAATCCAGGCTTCGGGTCCCCGAGCTGTATCGGGCCCGAACCGATTGCAATCAACCCGATCCGCATCATACATCCGCCAGCAAATTTGTAGGGATGACAGAGCAGTATCAACCTCGATCGATGTAGCCCGATCCGTTTAGTCCAGGCAGTGAGCTCCGCCAAAGCGCCAACCCGAATCCAGGCTTCGGGTCCCCGAGCTGTATCGGGCCCGAACCGATTGCAATCAACCCGATCCGCATCATACATCCGCCAGCAAATTTGTAGGGATGACAGAGCAGTATCTAATGCATGCCACGCACACATCAATTCATGTAAATATGTGTACAAACAAGTGGGCGATAGAGCAGCCTGACACCGACGACGAACACCAGCTGAATCATTCTTTGTCCCCGTCGCTAACGACAAGAGATGGATGGAAGGCTCAGCAAATCAGCCACCATGACAAGAGATGTAGGGAGGTAAGAGCTCCGAGCGAAACGGTGGCAAGCGCGGCCTCGCGTGCCGCCCTCGGTGAGGCTTGGCCGAACTCGTATCCGCCTAGAATCACCATGGCTCCGCCGTCGTTGGATGGCAGCCCCTCGTTCCTCGGCAAGCCGCCGGTCGCATCAGGATTGTCGTCAGTGGACTTGTGGCTGTGAAACATAATAACAAACACCTCATCGGCATTATCAATGCATCACTCGAAAGGAATATAGTATGGGAAGCAGCTGAGGAGAAACAAACGCGTTACGTGGGTAATGTGGCCTGTCCATTTCGACTGACATGACGGCCTACTATCTACTGTTCTTTATGCTTGCATGTGTTCGTTGTAATGTCGCATCAACCTAACGTGTAATATCTATTGGTAAAGACCCCCCCCCCCCCCCCCATTTGCTGTTGTCTCACAGCTCAAAGGCCCATAAGACGATCGATCTCACGTCATGCTTAAAAGGCAAAGGGGTGAAGACAAATCATTGGTTGTTGATCGATCGGCCACGCCCACCGCGTTGTCTTGCGGAAAAGAGCCATGAATTCCAATTCCGAACTGCATCATTTTGCTCATCTCGTCTTTAATTCGACTGTTTACCTGGTGGAGGCCGTGCCGGGGCAGAAGGTGATGAGGTAGTCGGCGGAGGAGCAGGTGAAGGTGGAGGTGGCGTCGTCGAAGGCGTAGCTGTAGGCCTTGGGGCAGGCGTTCTTGAAGAACTGGGAGTAGGACGACGGCTTGCAGGTGTTGGGGTTACTGTACGCGCCGCTGCAGCAGTACTGCGCCGACCCGAAGGCGTCGCACGCGCTCTTGCACGCCACGCTCTCGCTCGCGCCTGTTCCCGACCGCAGCACCACCCGCAGGTCCGACGGGCACACCCCGTTGAGGTCCGCCACGCAGCCCGTGGAGCCGCACCCGCCGCCCCCCGACCCGCCCTGCGGCGCCACCAGCATGGCCAAGTTGTAGCCGTCCACCAGGCTCACGTCGTAGTAGTCCGTCCCATTCCCTCCACCTCCCAGGGTGAACTCCGCCAGCGTGGCGGGAGGGGCCGCCCCGCGGCCGGAGCACTCCACCTTGCCCGACCCGCAGTCGCCGGTCCCGCAGCTGAACTTGCCGGTGGAGTCAGTGGCGCAAAGGGTGCGGCCCCAGAAGCGGCCCGACCACGCTGCCGGCGCTTCTATACTCCTCGACTGGCCTGCCTCGACGGCGAACCCCGTCGTCGAGAGCGCCGCGTTGCCGGCGTTCGACAACACGCCAGGCCACACAGTGTACTGGCAGTTGTTGACGAACGTGAACGAGGCCGCCAAGCAACCTGAAATCAAAATCAAACACAGGCGTGACCAATTCCAAACCACAGAAGCAAAACAGAGACAGATGACACAGCTCCAACTGATACTTCAATACCTCGAGCAGAGAAGAAGACCAACACAAGAACAGACAAAGGAGCCATGAATCCAAACATCATTAGAGAGCACAGTTCTTGAGAAGAAGTGGAAGAGAAATGGTGGGAACCCTCCTATCCTCCTGTAGATGTCGGCAGCGCCACTCCGAGCTCTGTCACGCGACAGGAGAAGGAGAAGTTAGGCAACGCAAGACGATGGAGCACACGGATTCACCAACAGTGGAAGGTGCCTTACAAGAACAAAACTGTTAGAACCTACTCATTGACCCTTGCAATTGATGTTCTAAGTGTGCTAAGAGGGAGATGGCCATATATAGTGAACGAGATGAAGGAGCAAAGAAGCACCGGTGTGTTAGTTGTACCTATCCGTGACAGCGATCGACGTTAGCTAAACAGGCAGAGAAATTTGGGGAGAGTGGTTTGAATCGAGTGAAGAGATGGATTATATTTTGTGGATAACGTGGAGTGGCAAATCATACGATTACAAGTACTGATTGGATAAGGCGGCCGAAACGATGCAACAGTGGTTTGGAGGGGATGTGAACGTCCACAATGATCAGCTCCATCCTACGAACGTGCTAACAAGTGGACTAATTACATGTTATACATTATATTTTTAATTGTATTAATATCATAATTATAATTATTTTTTATTTATTATTTTCATATCGATCTAACATATTTTATTTTTCGTGCAACTGACAACATTAAAACAAATAAAGTTATTAATTTTATTTTTTAATTATAAAAAAATTAATATAAATTTTTTAAATATAAAAATTACGATACTAATAGGATTCAAATGACAAAACAGGTTAATGTAACAAATTTAATACATGTCCGATTTATTGTTGCTTTCATGTGATATAAAGATAGAAACAAACTTTTGTATACGAAAAAATACAAGCAAATCGTAACACACAATGAAATTAAATGAAAATCACAATCAAACAAGACACCAAGATTTACGTGGAGAACCTTTTTAACGTGAAAGGTAAAAATCACGGGCAAACCAGTGATAATCTACTGTAAGAATAATAAACATATAAATCTCAGAGTCTTTTGCTCAAAACCGAAACAACAATCTCAAGAGAATAATTAGGCTACAAGGATTACGTTACTATGCACAATATCCAAAATCTATCAAGTAGTGACAGCAAGAATCTATTATAGACCTAATCTAACTTGAGACGAGAACACTGCCTGGATGATTGAGAGCAATCTTTCTGTGTTGTCATTGTCTTCTTTCCTTTCATTATCTTGTTTTTTTACTCTTTTTTGAATAAGTTGCTGTTACAGTTTTCTGCCTTGTTACTGTAGTTTTTCTCTTAATTTTTCACAATCACCGCATCCCTTTATTATATCTAGGGTTGGATTAAAAAAGAGGTGGGCTATTGACCGTTAAAGCCTATAGAGTGAACTCGTGGACTGTTAAAGCACACCGTTAACATACCATCTATATTATCTCTGATTGATTTAGAAGGCCAAAATGAAATTGACTTCTAAGTAAGATCCCTTTTTGTTTCCATTATTTACATGACTTCGTCTTATTTGGAGAGTTGTAAAGTCATATTATAATCAACTGGATATAGGTAATGATGGCTGTTTTAAGATGCAAGAGGATGACGGAGAAGCTTATATTGTCCTTCGATCCGCCGGTGGAAACTGCGAGAAAGCTTTTAGCGATCAAAATAGAGATAGAACAGTCTATTAAACTGGGAGTATCAATTTGATGTTCGGCTGCTGGTTAATATTATAAATAAGGAGGAGAAACATCCCTTTAGGCTTTTGAATTGTTTCGAGAATATTCTAAACCTAATTCGAATGATTTATTGATTGTAAATTGGACGATTTCCCTAAAAACATACTCATATTTTGAGGATTTTCCCAAATATACTTCATCTTTTTTTTTTCAAATAATATCTCTAATTTGAAAAGTACCTAAAATACCTCTCAAAAAATTCTGTCAATTTTTTTTACTTATTTTTTAAATCAATTTTTAACTATTATAATATTTTTTAAAAATAATATTTATAGTGTTCGATTGATATACTAAAAATAAATTATAAATATTAATTAAAAAATACTATAAAAGATATTATATGGTACCTCGATGATGTTCCTGGCGAGCTGCCACGGGCCTTCGCCGCCAAGGCATTCATGTTGGTCTCAGTGCTCGGGGCCTCCATGTTCCTGGAGCAAGTTACAGAACCTTCAGCTTATCCTACACTTCATGGCCATGATCCAGATGCACAGAAGCTCATCGCCACTTCCTTCCCGATCACCCCCAAGCAAAAGAACCCACCCCTCTCAGCTGAGAACCGAAGCAAAGCGTGGCCCCTCTTCGTCTTCCTCGTGTTCCTAACACCAAAGTCCACCATGTGCTGAGATTGAAAGGACCAAGTCTCCAAATCCTCTTTCACCCCGTCACATTCACTACTCGTCTTTGTTTCTCGTTGCTTTATAGGGAGGATATGACTTCTTCCAAGCACACGCCGGGTGCTTCCTTGTCAATCCTTCCGGCTTTAGGAAAATGGAGTCCCTCCACACTCGTTTTCCAGACCTTTAGTGGATATGCTTCCTGGCTCCAAATACCGACGTGTAGATTTTGGAAGACTCGGTCGAGGATTAAATAATGATATATAGTCACTGGAGTCAGAAGACCTGATACATCAATAATCTTGACATGTTCCAAGTAAATCTGAGTTAGATTCTTACTGCAGCTGATTAGAATGTCAGGCAGTGATGCTATCAATCGGACTACTGTTGCAATTTTTCAGTTTAGAACAATATACTTAACTGCAATTGAAGTAATGATATGTAGTTCTGAAGCAAACTAAAATCATTGAAGTGGCAATCTCAGCAAACAATTGTTAACTTTTAGCATAGAGGTTGAACCCTCCTAATAACAGGGAACTGTATGTCCAGTTAGCTTGATTTCTATGAGGCAATTCATATGATTTAGTTAAACATGATCAGAGTCAGGGAAATTTTCAGAAATTTAGAACTGAATTAGATCTTGTTGCATGCACACATGGCAGCCAAAATGAAAGCTATTATTATGCAACATTTAAAATTATGGACCAAATTATTGTAGAGTTCACTTGTCCCTTTCATGTCCATTAAAAGCATACACCACACAATTCTGACCCAACATCAACAATTATCAACTGCTGTCCAGTTATTAACCATTTCCACATAAGAATTCTATTTCATTAAGAATAAGGATTTAGCTAGCATCTAAAGTCTTAACATATTGCATCAACTTTAGCACACATCATTAAATCTCCTTCTAATAAGAGAGGGGGTTCAAAGGCTGCAATACAAGATAAATTAATTCAGGAAGGCACTGCCCCAGATGCAGTTTTGTTTTGCCTTTCTTCTTGTGTAACAAATGCAGCTTGGTTGACAAATGAATTAATTATCTACAACAAAACCAAAGACTGTTTCCTAGATCATCAGAATATGATGTTGTATTTCTTTAAGCAAAAAATGCTACTTGTATGTTGGATAAAGTCCATGGCTATAATGGAAAACCTGTTGCAGAATTGGAGGTCAAAGAGATGCCACACTTAAAGAACCAATAAGGTGGGATAAACCTCAACTTGCATCCATTTATTCCAAGGAACTTGTGGCTCCTCTTCGCTCACCATTAGTAGCTTAGTCTTATCTTTGACGATCCAATACTGAAAATTGTAGAGAGAGCTGAATCTGAAATCAGAAAAAGGAACATAAGCCTATAAATCTTGTAACAAAAGAATTCAGGTGAAATGAAACTGTTTTGCCTTAGCATCCCACTGGCACTCAATCATCTATATGTAACATGTCATAGTTCCTACTCCAGAAGAAAGGCTCTCTCATGTCCTGTTCTTTTGCATGCCCACTAATAAACACACTGATCTTTTCAGTTCATTGATTTTCCCAAAAATCTATCTCCTTATCAATTGAAGCTGTCTTTGTTTCTAACTAATCAAATGATGCGTATTCAAACACTACTTGCAAAACCTTGCTTGGATAAAGAATGTTTTCTAAGGTGAAGATAGCATGTCTCTTGCAAGCTCCAAGCAGACATAGCACTCCTTTAGATGGACACTAACCATTTAAAGAGACAAGCTTTGCTAACTCTGACCAGAATTTCTTGGGTATGTCAGTCAAAGAATATAACTTTACAGAGATGGAGAACAGCTCAGCAAATCCAAGGTGCAAAGTCACAAGCTGACAATCATATGCCACCAACAACAACAGAGATCGAGATCTCTAATTTTCCTCTTCTCTTTTACTATCACTAAGTATTGATATCAAAGAGATGAGGAGGTAGCAAAATCTGAACTTTTTACAAGCAGCAGCAGATCAGGAACAAGCAAATCAGTAGGTGCAGCCATGGAAGCTTGGATGATACCTCAAGCTCCATTTACAAGCTGAAAGTGAGGATTTTAGCTTAAAGATCGGATCTGGCCTCCAGATTCTGTGGGACGATCACCTTATTCGGGATCAAACCGATCGCCGGGAGCTTGGGGCCTTGACTTCTACCAGCACTGGTCGGTCTCCCAGGTCCGGCGGCCGTATCGGGGAAACGACGTGGACCGGGCGTAGGTCCGCGCCGCTGGCCAGCGATGGCGCACGAGCATCGCCGCCGCCGCCAGCTCGCGGTCGTAGTTGGCGCGCTTGCCGGGGTCGGACAGGGTGGCGTAGGCTGCATGGACCCGCATGAACTTTTCAGCGGACGCGCCCTTGCGTCCGGTAGCGATGACGTCCGGGTGGCACGCGAGCGCCAGCTGCCGGTACGCGGCCTTGATCTCCTGGCCACTGGCCACGGGGGAGACGCCAAGGACGTCGTAGAGAGAGGAGGGGTTGGCGACGGCAGCGGGAACAGGAGCGTGGGCGGCGCGCGGGCACTCGGCCGCGGCGGCGTAGGCGGCGGATACCCTAGGGGAGCGGAGGGAGGAGGGGGACCGGGGGGAGAGGGAGGCGGCGGTGGTGTTGGGAGGCGGGGCGATGCGGAGTCCGAGAAATTGGGAAGAGGAGAGGGAGGAAGGGGACATGATGAGGAGCGGAACTGATTAGGTTAGTCTAATACAAGCGGAGGCAACTGCGATGCGATCGGAGCGAAAGAAGGCGGAAGCCGCACATTTATAGGAAGGGGAAAGGGTGGCGGTATGCTACACCGCCGGTATACGTTATCCTGGATTTGGATAATGCGTGTGTGGGTTGGCTGAGTCAGCCGCAAAGGAGGTATCAATGTTTGATTGTTTCCAACACAGTTGGAAGATAATTAATGCTATATATATATATATATATATATTAAATTTCTCAAAACACCGTAAATTATTATTATTATTTTTTCATAGAATGCTTGTTTTTTATTTTATTCTCGGAGAATGTTTTTTCATGGCATTTTTATCGTTTTATTTTTAGTCTCCATCTCATAATTAGTGAATGAGATGAGAGGATGGCGATAGACTTCAACTTCTTCTTGGATGCCACCACCACTTGCTCGCTCTTAATCTGAATGCTTGACCATAAATACCGCAAAGGGGGAAGAGCTATTCGACACTAGTCTCATTGCAAAACTTGATGACAGGTTTGAGGACAAGAGAAGCATGAAAATATCAAATAAGGGTACGGAAGTCACGTGAGAAGTCATGAGGTGAGGGGTTGGCAATAGAGGTGTCACAAGATAGCAAAGGGGCCTTATCGAGGTTCATGAAGAAAAGGGTGGGTAGACCTTATGAGTCTTCAAGGTGACGATGGGGGTAGGATTCATCAAAGACGAGGGTCAGGTGGATTTGTGCTTATGAGGGTGACCGTGAGAGAAAGATATTTCATGACAAAAGAGTGACCGTGAGAGAAAGATATTTCATGACAAAAGAGCCAACGATGCTTATGAGGGTGAAGTAGCAGATGGATTTGTTCGAGCAACATTTGACATAATGAATCATACCGAGAGGACAAAGGAAAGCCCTGTCATGGTAACATCCTTCTCCTTTATCGAGGTCAACAACTTTAATGCACGAAGAAAGTCCAATAATAAGTATGACTAAAGGCAATAGTGTAGAGGCAACGAAGGTCGATCGTAAAAATGTAATCTTATCTTTTAGAAAACAATGATTGCTTTATGAGAAAAAAATATAATTATTTTAAAAATATTTTGTTTATATTGTTACAAGATATTTATGTGTAAGGAGAGATAAACAAAATTAGAAAAATATTAAGAGAGTCAAATGATTTATATATGAGTTTAGCTAATAATTTTTAAACTTAAGTTTTTGGATTGCATTAGTCTAGTATGAAAAATATTTACATCAGATTGACAATAATAGTTCAATCAACATTTAATATCATCGAATATTTACATCTTATTCTCTTGCATACTAAATAGAAAACTCCCATTTGTAGCATCAAAATTTAATATACAAACAAGTTAGAAGATTCTACAAAATGATTAATTCGATCACTTTGACTCAATAGTCAAGATTTCCTATAAACTCTTTTTGGAAGATTATATCTTTTTTCAACATCAAGGATACAAATTCTACGGATCCTTCCTTTTCATCGTGGAAAAGATAATAATGGTCTCTTCAAAATTAGTAATTTAAATTATTTGATTTCAAATATCTATTTATTTTTATTAAAAAAATAAATGGTTGATATTAAAAAAGTGAGATAAATAGCTTTTAGGAATATACTAGAATACTCCAGAAAAAGATTAATTTAATGACTTTGGCTCGGTAAAGAATTTCCATATACTTTTTGGAAGCTTATATCATTCCAAAAATTATAAAGGATTCGTTTAACTCGTTCATTTAATTTCAATAGTCTATCTTATTTTATTATTTTAATTCGAAAAATAAATGGTTGAAATTAAAAGAAAATAAAAATAAATAGTTTTTTAGGAACCTTTTAACGTCTAAAGCATAGAGGACTCCAAACAAATTTAGTCGAGTCAAACTCGAATTAATGTCTATTTTGATATGTTACAAAAAAAATAAAAAAATATTTTTACACATATAATTAGAATTAGGAAATCTATGGATTAAAATTTATTATTACACATATAATTATTACATATATAATCCCCAGTGACATGTCAACCTCTCACATGCATTGTTCAACCCCTATCATATAGAGGCTCTTACATTGCCTACCAATGGGGGACACAAAACTCCAACTCATGTGTTACAGTTTGGTCAAACTTGGATCTCCATATGACACTTGGAGGATGATGTGTCACTGTTAACCATTCATTCAATATTTATGTATATTTATTTAGACATGTACACATTCCAGTTTTGTTTATGATATCCTATCACATATATTATAAAAGGGTGAGGACTAATCAGATGGCCTTCACCTTAGTGTAGAGCCAGTTTATACTGATCAGATGTGTATGCTCATCCTGTCAGTGTATGAAATTTGATATTTGTGTTGTATAATTTAAATTTCTATGCAAAATGGAGTTTTTAATTGCATTGCAGTGATTTCTTAAATAAACCTGGGGAGGGATCTCTTCCTAAATCAAGAAAAAATATATTCTTTCTTTGAGAAGGGATTCATTGCATCATCATGCCAGCTGACCTCTTGAATTAAGTTCTTTCTTTGGGAAGGGAAGTCTCTGTTTATAAGCCAAAGGGTTTCTCTCCCAGGAAGTAATGTTAGATGATATACAAATCAGAAATGCATTCTATGTTGTTCAAACTGACTGTTTTCTTCTTCTTCTTCTTCTTTTGTTCTTCCTCATTAGATGCATATGTTTGAATGTCTTTCGTTTTCTGGACTTCTTATCATTTGTAGATCACATCAACAAGAATTGATTTCATAATTAATTTTGAGGTGATAGGGATGAAAACTTCAGTTTATATCAGCAAATTACAGGTGATTTAAGGAATACAAAAAAGTAGAGATACAGGGAAAAGATGTTGGCCCAACCTTCTTCTCATAGTCCTCTGCCTATTAAATCGCATGAGACAAGATGTGGTGAGAAAGATCACACATGAGAATTGGGATTTGTCGACAACATATTTCCTTCTAGAAGCTGAAGGAAAAAATGGATTTAGATCGAGGACAGCAGCCAAGTCAAAGATTACAACGAATCTTGTGGCTGCTGAGAAGCTTCCAAATCAGTAGGTTGGCAACTCACCATCATATTTGGTGAGCTAATCTGCACTAGTGCAGGACATTAGATCACTTCCATGCTTCTCAGTTGAGTTGCTGTGGTAACACCCAACAGGTCAACTTTATTAAGCATTCCTGAATGCAGTGGCAATGTAGACGCAGAGATCTTACATAGGAGAAGAAACGTTGGGCTGAGAGTCCACGAGTTCAGTCTAGTTTTAATGACCCATAGCTCAATCTCTTTTTTAATATAATCCTATATCTAATAAGAAAAATATGATGGTTGTGAAAATAGGCTGTGAAAGTAAGAAGAAAAACTACAGTAACAAGACATATGACTACAGTAGCAATTTGATTAAAAAAATAAAGAAAAAGATAGAAAAACAAGTGAAGAAAAGGGAAAAAGATAAGGACATTGATATTACCTTGGAAGTGTTTTCAATCATCCAGACAGTATTCTCATATCATATTAGATCAGATTTACAGTAGATTCTTGCTGTGATTACTTTGGAAGAATTTGGATATTATATATAGTGACGTAATCTCTCTTGAGATCGTTGCTTGGGTTTTGGACAAAAGAATTTGAGATTTGTATATTCATTATTCTTATAGTGGATTATCTCTAGTATGCCCCATGATTTTTATCCTTCATGTTGGAAAGATTTTTCACATAAATTTTGGTGTCATATTTGATTGTGATTTTTATTTAATTTCATTACGTACTATGGCGTACTAGTATTTGTTCGTATACAAAAGTTTATTTCTCTTTTTATCCCATCAACTAGTATCAGAACGAGGTTTTGGTGATTTAATTTTTTGTGTTCGAATATGGAGGTTGGTATTGTTTCTCGTATGATTAGCTTAAATAGAAACAATTGGATGATATAAAAACCAAGAATGAACGATTTCTTATATTGCAAAGATTTGTTTTGACCTTTGTAGGGGGATAGTGCAAAACCCACAACTATGACAGATGATGAGTGGAAGAGGTTAGACCGAAAAACAATTAAGTTTATTCGATAGTGACTCGATGACAGTGTCTTTCACCATGTTTATATTGAAAATTATACATATTCTCTTTGAAAAAAGTTGAAATGTCTCTATGAAAGAAAAACAGTTAGCAACAAAACTTTCTTGATAAATAACTTATGAACTTAAAATATAAATATGATGTTTCTATTATTGAGCATCTGAATGAAATGCAGTGTATCACTAACCAGTTATCCTCAATGAAAATATCTCTTGATAATGAGTTATAGGCATTGTTACTTCTCAATTCTGTATCAGAGCCTTTGCTTGCCCTTCCTATTCTCCTCTCCCTCTCCCCTCAGAGTAGGCTTGGAGTTTTGAGGAGCGTCGTCGCAACCCTGCTGTGTGGATCACCGCTAGAGAGGAGGACGCTTGACCTCCTTCACCCTCTCCTAAGGATCTGCAAGGAAACAGGGATATACGATCTCCCTAGGTAACACAATCTCTATACGCAGTTTGTGTTTTTTGCGGATTTTGCGCACCAATCTTCGCACGACGATGAACATCTTTTTGGGAATCGGGGATTTTTGTTTTCTTGTTCTTCCGTTGCGCATATGATGTCGCCCCCTATGATTTCCCAACAGTGGTATCAGAGCCAGGTAAGTTCGTGCGAATGATTGGTTTTGAACTGCGTGTGTTGTGTTTAGGAAGAATATTGACGTCAAAATCGTTGACGCAAAAGCGAGGAAGGGCAGCAACAGTTGCTGCCCTCGATCTGCATACCTGCAGCCACCTGCAGCGGCAGCCGCAGCTGCAGCCGCAGCCAGGCAGCACAGCGCCGGCGCATGCGCAAGCGCTGTGCCTGCAGCAGCCGGCCGGCGGTCTGCTTGCAGCAGGCTTGCTGCTGGCGGGGCTGGCAACCCACGGGCAGAGGCGCCGCAGGGAAGCGGCGCCTGCCGCCGAAAGGAAGCGACGCCTGCCGCCGCTGCTCCCGCGGGCGAAACTCCCCCACAGGGGCGGCCGCCCGGCGGTACAGCACCGTCTGCGGAGGCAGCGGCGCCCGAAGGGGGCGCCCACCCGCAGCGGCATCGCCGCCAGCGGGCGTGCCGCCTGCAGGCGAGGGCAGTGCCCTCGCCCCGCCGCACGGGCCGCCGCCGGTAGGGTGGCGGCGGCGGCAGCAGCAAAGGGGAGAAGGGCATTAGGGTTTTCTGGGCAAAAAGACAGTTTTGCCCCCTCGGAATTTGAGAAATTCCAGTTTTTGTCTTTTGTCCAAATTACGAAAATACCCTTAGGAATTGATAAATTCCCTATATATCCCTGATTTCAGAAAATATTAATTAATTAAAAGGTTTAGTTGATTATTATTTTTATTATTATCTAGTAGTCCTACATGATGATGATTATTTATACATGTGATGTATGATGAGTGGACGGATGATCATGGACCGTGTGATGTGTGTACTTGTGATTATTATTATTGAGGTCTGCGAACCTCCATTATATTTCTCGTTTATTGTCGGGCCTGCGTGCCTATGATTAAGTTGTAATCACATGAGGAGGCGCAGCGGGAGCGTGGATGCCATAGCGGGACCCACGAGACGGACGATCGTGATGCATGGAGATGCATCAAGATGTCGACGGAACCGACGAGGACGAGATGGACGATCACAAGGCATGGAGATGCACCGTTGCACACATAGATCTTGATGTGAGTGATTAGGCCTACTGGCTCGGGCCTAATCATATTAGGTTGTGGTCCATGATCATCTGGTGTGATTGCTTATACACATACTAGATATGTATATATATTTGCATGCGATGTAGATATATATTAAATATGTATATGTGTGACATGTCATATTAGGAGACCAAATCATAGAAACATCTCTCGATAAAATTAAGTCGGTAAACGTGAGGCAATTAGATTGACCCACGTGGCCTTCCATCGTTATGAGTAGGAACCGAATCCCGGTGTAGGTTGAGTTGGTCGAGTCCCTCGAGACTCACCTATATCGCGATTCGCTATCTTGCTTACGACATAGAGATGTCACCGGTGACCTGAGGGCATGATATGCTTGGTCGAGTCCCTCGAGGGTATATCATCAAATCAGACTCATCTTGTAACGAAGGTGTTGACTTAACCGAGCATCATGGTTGGTCGAGTCCCTCGAGGCCATGGTGATTCGGAGGCCGAACAGGACGGGAATCACAAGGAGTTGTGATCGGCAAGAGTTGTCTACCTTTTAGGCTTAGTGTGATTGGTCGAGTCCCTCGAGGTTACACTAAGACGCTGATTGGATCCTGATCCCCACTAGAAGTCTGCCGGAGACTTCCGTTTCACGTGCTGAGGGTGTCGCGTGACTCGTTAGTAAAATAGTGGGAGCATATTAAGATAGAAGTCCATATCTTGATAGTTTATTTCTTGCAAAATCTGCATGTTATTCATTTTTGCTACATCTTTATTTTCAGAAAATGTCGTTTTCAAATCCCTTACGTGGCATACTTGATGTCAACCGCCTCACTGGTCCAAATTATACGGATTGGCTCCGTAACTTGAGAATTGTTCTCACAGCGGAGAAAATCGTGTACGTCCTTGATACAGTGATGCCTACGCCCGAAGAAGGGGCAAGCGAGGATGAGATCGCTCGCTACGTGAAGTACATTGATGACTCCACTCTTGCTCAGTGCTATATGTTGGGCTATATGACTCCAGAGTTACAGAGACAACATGAAAAGATGGATGCCAGATCCATTCTCCTACATGTCCGTAAATTGTTTGAGGAACAGGAGTACTATTAAGAAAGAGAAGCCAGTTCTCTACACTGGTGAGACCAGAAAGAAAAGGAAAGCAGAAAGGTCCCTTAAGAAGGGAAAGGGCAAGGGCAAACAAGGTAAAGCAAAGGTTGCTAAGAAAGACCCAACAAAGGACAAAGGCTAGTGCTTCCACTGTGGTAAAGATGGGCACTGGAAGAGAAACTGCAAAGAGTACCTTGCAGAAAGGGCGAAACAAAAGCTTGATGAAGCTTCAGGTACATTCATGATCAGTCTCCATTTGTCAGACTCTTATGATAACACATGGGTATTAGATACCGGTAGTGCTTATCATATATGTAATTCGTTGCAGGTTCTGGCAAGGCCTAGGAGACTAGAGAGAGGCGAGATGGACCTCAAGATGGGTAATGGAGCAAAAGTTGCTGTATTAGCTGTTGGCGAGGTCGCCCTACATCTGCCTAGTGGAGCTTTTATTGCATTAGATGCATGTTATTTTGTTCCTTCTATTATCAAAAACATTATCTCCATTTCATGTTTAACAGTTAGTGGATATAAATTTGTTTTTGAGAACAATGGTTGTTCGATATTATTAGATGATAAGATCATCACGAAAGGAACATTGCATAATGGTTTATTTATGTTAGACACCACTCCACATATCATGAATATAAATGTGTCCAAAAGGAAACGAGATGAGTTGAACAGTGCATACCTGTGGCATTGTAGGCTAGGTCACATCCATGAAAGAAGGATTCAAAAGTTGCTAAATGATGGATATCTAGATCCATTCGACTATGTGTCATATGCAACTTGTGAGCCTTGCATTCGTGGAAAACTGACCAACTCTCCATTTAGTGGAACTGGAGAGAGAGCCACTGAGTTGTTGGAACTCATACATAGTGATGTATGTGGACCCATGTCAACTCATGCCATTGGAGGTTACTCCTACTTCATTACATTTACTGATGATTTCTCAAGGTATGGATATGTGTACTTAATGAAGTACAAGTCCGAGGCCTTTGAGAAATTCAGAGAGTATAAGAATGAGGTGGAGAACCAGACTGGAAAGAGTATCAAAACTCTTCGATCAGATCGAGGAGGTGAGTACTTAAGTACAGAGTTTACTCACTTCCTCAATGACCATGGGATATTATCCCAATGGACACCTCCTTATACACCTCAGCTCAATGGTGTCTCTGAAAGGAGAAATCGTACATTATTAGATATGGTACGGTCCATGATGAGTTTCGCTGACCTACCCATCTCATTCTGGGGATATGCCCTAGAAACCGCAGCTTACCTTCTGAACAGAGTTCCAACTAAGTCGGTGGTGTCTACACCATATGAGATATGGAAAGGGAAGAAGCCTGATCTTAAAGTAGTTAAGATTTGGGGCTGCTCTGCCCATGTTAAAAGACACAACCCCGATAAGTTAGAATCAAGGACAGGGCGATGTAAATTTGTGGGATACCCCAAGGAAACTTGTGGGTATTACTTCTATCATCTCGAGGACCAAAAGGTCTTTGTAGCTAAGAGAGCAGTGTTCCTTGAGAAGGAACTCATTCTTGACGGAGACAGTGGGAGAATGATAGAATTGAGCGAGGTTGGAGAACCAAGCTCAAGCACCACTCTACAGCCCGAGTCTGTTCAGGTATCTAATACACAAGTTTCAACTTTACGCAGGTCTGATAGAGTATCCCATCCTCCTGAGAGATATGTGGGACATATTAGAGCAGAGGATGTAGAGGATATTGATCCTCAGACCTACGAGGAGGCTATTATGAGTATAGACTCCGGGAAGTGGAAAGAAGCCATGAATTCTGAGATGGATTCTATGTACTCCAATAAGGTTTGGAACCTAGTTGATGCACCCGAAGGTATTGTACCCATCGGTTGCAAGTGGATCTTTAAGAAAAAGATCGGAGTAGATGGAAAGGTAGAGACCTATAAAGCAAGGCTAGTGGCTAAGGGGTATCGTCAAAGGCAAGGTGTTGACTACGACGAAACTTTCTCACCCGTAGCAATGCTAAAATCCATCAGAATTGTTGGGAAATCATAGGGGGCGACATCATATGCGCAGCGGAAGAACAAGAAAACAAAAATCCCCGATTCCCAAAAGGATGTTCATCGTCATGCGAAGATTGGTGCGCAAAATCCGTAAAACTCAAAACTGCGTATAAGGATTGTGTTACCTAGGGAGATCGTATATCCCTGTTTCCTTGCAGATCCTTAGGAGAGGGTGAAGGAGGTCAAGCGTCCTCCTCTCTAGCGGTGATCCACACAGCAGGGTTGCGACGACGCTCCTCAAAACTCCAGGCCTACTCTGAGGGGGAGAGGGAGAGGAGAATAGGAAGGGCAAGCAAAGACTCTAGCCTATGAGGCTGTGAATCCCTCCTATTTATAGAGATCCCGTGTCAAAACCCTAATGGGTCCTTTCCCTAGTGGGTATTGGATCTGCATCCAATAAGACAAGGGCTCCGTCGGATATCTCATATCCGAACCTCTACTCATCGCAATGCCTACCATATGTGTGTGACCCTCTAGGCCCAATATCGAGCTGGCCGTGAGTCATACCTGTCAGAACTCCTTCTAACTCAGTGAATTATTATCTCTGTAATAATTCACTCGACTCATCGACTACGGAAGTACTAGGCCACTACGCCGTAGTCCCCAGACGATACAGGGGAATCCAATCCATTGGACCTGTCTGTCCTCAGTTACCATGTACCTATAGTCCCTCATCCATCTAATATCCCAGAGACCGTATATCGAGCATGGTGCTGTCAGACCCATACGGTTTCTACTCGAGTCTCGCTCTAATCGGATTCTCCCGGAGAACTCTTTCTCTCTCAACCCGAATGACCCTGGCCAGGGATTTGTCTGAGCAAGAACACATGGGATATTCCTCTCATGATACCGAGAGTGGATGATCCTCTATCGACACTCAATAGCCCTCGTAAGGTCGACTACCACTCCCAATGACCAGCTGTACTAGATCTGGGAACAGCCAAACCTATAAGTCTGGTATTAAAGAGTGGAGCACTCATACAGGACATCCTTGGTGTCTCAAGTCTAAGAACCAGATACACCACTAGGACTACGGAATCGTTGTCTGACAATAAGGCATCATCAACCATCCAGCATTCCGTAAGCGGATCAATCAGTGAACTCATTCTCCAATGAGCACCTGTACTGTATCCCTAGTGTCCCTACACGAGCAGCTATGAGACCAGCTGCATCCATCATATGGACGGGTATACAGCACACCAGTCTATCCGGTTATCACGATGTCCCTCTCGAGTAACCTATGACCGGGATTATTTAGGATATGTGTTTAAAGGTGAATCGATCTCATTATCGTGATCTCATCACGATCCGATTCCCATTGCACAAATCCAAGGACATCACAATATATATGCATTTATGCAATAGTTATAAAGTGATATACGCCAAAATATAATAAGCAAAAAGATTCTGTATCAAGTCACACGTGCCATCACTCACGTGATTGGCTTGCTGGGCACTTATGACTAGCAATCTCCCACTTGACCTAAAGCCAATCACCTATGTGTCTGATCCCCATCAGACCCCTGTGACGCTCAAAGACAATCTGAGACAATGGCTTTGTTAGTGGATCTGCAATGTTATCTTCGGATGTAACTCTTTCCACTGCTACATCTCCTCGGGTCACGATCTCTCTGATAAGGTGGAACCTCCTCAGAACATGCTTAGATTTCTGATGAGACCTAGGTTCCTTCGCTTGAGCAATTGCCCCGTTGTTGTCGCAATATAGGGAAATCTGCTCCTCACTATCCGGCACGACTCCCAAATCTGTGATGAACTTCTTCAACCAGACTCCCTCCTTTGCTGCATCTGATGCAGCAATGTACTCCGCCTCTGTGGTCGAGTCAGCAGTGGTATCTTGCTTGGAACTCTTCCAGCACACTGCTCCTCCATTCAAGGTGTACACATACCCTGAATTCGACTTGCTATCATCGACATCAGACTGAAAACTTGAGTCAGTGTAGCCTTCAACCTTAAGGCTATTACCTCCATATACTAGTAAAAGATCCTTAGTCCTTCTCAAGTACTTAAGAATACACTTTACTGCTTTCCAGTGCTCCAAGCCTGGATCCGCCTGATACCTGCTCGTGACACTCAGAGCATGCGCTATATCAGGCCTAGTACATAGCATGACATACATGATAGACCCTATTGCTGAGGCATAAGGTATCATATCCATGTTCGCCCTTTCTTCTGGAGTCTTTGGGGACATACTCGTAGAAAGCGATATCCCATGTCTCATCGGTATGAGACCTCTTTTGGAATTTTCCATGCCAAACCTTTTGACAATAGTTTCTATGTACCTGGACTGGGACAAGCCAAGCATCCTTTTGGATCTATCTCTATAGATTCTAATCCCCAAGATATAAGATGCTTCTCCTAAGTCCTTCATGGAGAAGTGTCTAGATAACCAAGCCTTTATTGTGGATAGCATTCCTATGTCATTCCCAATGATGAGGATGTCATCCACATATAACACCAAAAAAGCTAATAGCGCTCCCACTTACCTTTCTGTATACACAAGGCTCATCTTCGTTCTTAACGAAGTCATAAGATCTGATTGCCTCATCAAATCTTATGTTCCAACTTCGGGAAGCTTGCTTTAGTCCATAAATGGATCTAAGCAACCTACACACCTTATCTGGGCAGTTCTTGGACACGAATCCCTCAGGTTGCATCATATACACCTCCTCCTCCAGGTTCCCGTTGAGGAATGCGGTTTTCACATCCATCTGCCAGATCTCATAATCATAGTGTGCTGCAATAGCCAATAGAATTCTGATGGATTTTAGCATTGCTACGGGTGAGAAAGTTTCGTCGTAGTCAACACCTTGCCTTTGACGATACCCCTTAGCCACTAGCCTTGCTTTATAGGTCTCTACCTTTCCATCTACTCCGATCTTTTTCTTAAAGATCCACTTGCAACCGATGGGTACAATACCTTCGGGTGCATCAACTAGGTTCCAAACCTTATTGGAGTATATAGAATCCATCTCAGAATTCATGGCTTCTTTCCACTTCCCGGAGTCTATACTCATAATAGCCTCCTCGTAGGTCTGAGGATCAATATCCTCTACATCCTCTGCTCTAATATGTCCCACATATCTCTCAGGAGGATGGGATACTCTATCAGACCTGCGTAAAGTTGAAACTTGTGTATTAGATACCTGAACAGACTCGGGCTGTAGAGTGGTGCTTGAGCTTGGTTCTCCAACCTCGCTCAATTCTATCATTCTCCCACTGTCTCCGTCAAGAATGTGTTCCTTCTCAAGGAACACTGCTCTCTTAGCTACAAAGACCTTTTGGTCCTCGAGATGATAGAAGTAATACCCACAAGTTTCCTTGGGGTATCCCACAAATTTACATCGCCCTGTCCTTGATTCTAACTTATCGGGGTTGTGTCTTTTAACATGGGCAGAGCAGCCCCAAATCTTAACTACTTTAAGATCAGGCTTCTTCCCTTTCCATATCTCATATGGTGTAGACACCACCGACTTAGTTGGAACTCTGTTCAGAAGGTAAGCTGCGGTTTCTAGGGCATATCCCCAGAATGAGATGGGTAGGTCAGCGAAACTCATCATGGACCGTACCATATCTAATAATGTACGATTTCTCCTTTCAGAGACACCATTGAGCTGAGGTGTATAAGGAGGTGTCTATTGGGATAATATCCCATGGTCCTTGAGGAAGTGAGTAAACTCTGTACTTAAGTACTCACCTCCTCGATCTGATCGAAGAGTTTTGATACTCTTTCCAGTCTAGTTCTCCACCTCATTCTTATACTCTCTGAATTTCTCAAAGGCCTCGGACTTGTACTTCATTAAGTACACATATCCATACCTTGAGAAATCATCAGTAAATGTAATGAAGTAGGAGTAACCTCCAATGGCATGAGTTGACATGGGTCCACATACATCACTATGTATGAGTTCCAACAACTCAGTGGCTCTCTCTCCAGTTCCACTAAATGGAGAGTTGGTCAGTTTTCCACGAATGCAAGGCTCACAAGTTGCATATGACACATAGTCGAATGGATCTAGATATCCATCATTTAGCAACTTTTGAATCCTTCTTTCATGGATGTGACCTAGCCTACAATGCCACAGGTAGGCACTGTTCAACTCATCTCGTTTCCTTTTGGACACATTTATATTCATGATATGTGGAGTGATGTCTAACATAAATAAACCATTATGCAATGTTCCTTTCGTGATGATCTTATCATCTAATAATATCGAACAACCATTGTTCTCAAAAACAAATTTATATCCACTAACTGTTAAACATGAAATGGAGATAATGTTTTTGATAATAGAAGGAACAAAATAACATGCATCTAATGCAATAAAAGCTCCACTAGGCAGATGTAGGGCGACCTCGCCAACAGCTAATACAGCAACTTTTGCTCCATTACCCATCTTGAGGTCCATCTCGCCTCTCTCTAGTCTCCTAGGCCTTGCCAGAACCTGCAACGAATTACATATATGATAAGCACTACCGGTATCTAATACCCATGTGTTATCATAAGAGTCTGACAAATGAAGACTGATCATGAATGTACCTGAAGCTTCATCAAGCTTTTGTTTCGCCCTTTCTGCAAGGTACTCTTTGCAGTTTCTCTTCCAGTGCCCATCTTTACCACAGTGGAAGCACTGGCCTTTGTCCTTTGTTGGGTCTTTCTTAGCAACCTTTGCTTTACCTTGTTTGCCCTTGCCCTTTCCCTTCTTAAGGGACCTTTCTGCTTTCCTTTTCTTTCTGGTCTCACCAGTGTAGAGAACTGGCTTCTCTTTCTTAATAGTACTCTCTGCCTCCCTCAACATATTGAGGAGCTCTGGGAGAGTCACCTCAAGCTTGTTCATATTAAAGTTCATTATGAACTGTGAAAAGGAATCTGGTAGGGACTGAAGCACAATGTCCACACACAAGTTATCCTCTAGGACCATTCCTAGACCTGTGAGTTTCTCTATCCACTCAATCATCTTTAGGACATGGTTCTGAACCGGTGTCCCCTCAGTCATCCTAGCGCGGAAAAGGCTCTTGGATATCTCATATCGTTGAGTCCTTCCCTGTTCCTCAAACAATTTACGGACATGTAGGAGAATGGATCTGGCATCCATCTTTTCATGTTGTCTCTGTAACTCTGGAGTCATAGAGCCCAACATATAGCACTGAGCAAGAGTGGAGTCATCAATGTACTTCACGTAGCGAGCGATCTCATCCTCGCTTGCCCCTTCTTCGGGCGTAGGCATCACTGTATCAAGGACGTACACGATTTTCTCCGCTGTGAGAACAATTCTCAAGTTACGGAGCCAATCCGTATAATTTGGACCAGTGAGGCGGTTGACATCAAGTATGCCACGTAAGGGATTTGAAAGCGACATTTTCTGAAAATAAAGATGTAGCAAAAATGAATAACATGCAGATTTTGCAAGAAATAAACTATCAAGATATGGACTTCTATCTTAATATGCTCCCACTATTTTACTAACGAGTCACGCGACACCCTCAGCACGTGAAACGGAAGTCTCCGGCAGACTTCTAGTGGGGATCAGGATCCAATCAGCGTCTTAGTGTAACCTCGAGGGACTCGACCAATCACACTAAGCCTAAAAGGTAGACAACTCTTGCCGATCACAACTCCTTGTGATTCCCGTCCTGTTCGGCCTCCGAATCACCATGGCCTCGAGGGACTCGACCAACCATGATGCTCGGTTAAGTCAACACCTTCGTTACAAGATGAGTCTGATTTGATGATATACCCTCGAGGGACTCGACCAAGCATATCATGCCCTCAGGTCACCGGTGACATCTCTATGTCGTAAGCAAGATAGCGAATCGCGATATAGGTGAGTCTCGAGGGACTCGACCAACTCAACCTACACCGGGATTCGGTTCCTACTCATAACGATGGAAGGCCACGTGGGTCAATCTAATTGCCTCACGTTTACCGACTTAATTTTATCGAGAGATGTTTCTATGATTTGGTCTCCTAATATGACATGTCACACATATACATATTTAATATATATCTACATCGCATGCAAATATATATACATATCTAGTATGTGTATAAGCAATCACACCAGATGATCATAGACCACAACCTAATATGATTAGGCCCGAGCCAGTAGGCCTAATCACTCACATCAAGATCTATGTGTGCAACGGTGCATCTCTATGCCTTGTGATCGTCCATCTCGTCCTCGTCGGTTCCGTCGACATCTTGATGCATCTCCATGCATCACGATCGTCCGTCTCGTGGGTCCCGCTATGGCATCCACGCTCCCGCTGCGCCTCTGATGTGATTACAACTTAATCATAGGCACGCAGGCCCGACAATAAACGAGAAATATAATGGAGGTTCGCAGACCTCAATAATAATAATCACAAGTACACACATCACACGGTCCATGATCATCCGTCCACTCATCATACATCACATGTATAAATAATCATCATCATGTAGGACTACTAGATAATAATAAAAATAATAATCAACTAAACCTTTTAATTAATTAATATTTTCTGAAATCAGGGATATATAGGGAATTTCTCAATTCCTAAGGGTATTTTCGTAATTTGGACAAAAGACAGAAACTGGAATTTCTCAAATTCCGAGGGGGCAAAACTGTCTTTTTGCTCAGAAAACCCTAATGCCCTTCTCCCCCTTGCTGCTGCGCCGCCGCCGCCACCCTGCTGGCGGCGGCCTGTGCGGCGAGGGCGAGGGCACTGCCCTCGCCTGCAGGTGGCACGCCCGCTGGGGTCGCTGCCGCTACAGGTGGGCGCCCCCGCGGGCGCCGCCGCATTCGCGGGCGGTTCTGCCCGCGAGTCAGCGCCCGCAGGTGGTGCTGTCTCGCTGGCGGCCGCCCCTGCGGGGTTTTTGCCCATGGGAGCAGCGGCCACAGGCGCCGCTGCCCTGCGGTGCCTCAGCCCGCGCTGCTGCCCCGCGGCGCCTCTGCCCGCGGGCTCAGTGGCCGCAGGCGCTTCTACCGAGCGGGCTGCCAGCCCCGCCGGCCGCAAGCCTGCTGCAAGCAGACCGCCGGCCGGCTGCTGCAGGCACAGCGCTTGCGCATGCGCCGGCGCTGTGCTGCCTGGCTGCGGCTGCGGCTGGCTGCAGGCATGCAGATCGAGGGCAGCAACTGTTGCTGCCCTTCCTTGCTTTTGCGTCAACGATTTTGACGTCAATATTCTTCCTAAACACAACACACGCAGTTCAAAAACCAATCATTCGCACGAACAACCTGGCTCTGATACCACTGTTGGGAAATCATAGGGGGCGACATCATATGCGCAGCGGAAGAACAAGAAAACAAAAATCCCCGATTCCCAAAAAGATGTTCATCGTCGTGCGAAGATTGGTGCGCAAAATCCGCAAAAAACACAAAACTGCGTATAGAGATTGTGTTACCTAGGGAGATCGTATATCCCTGTTTCCTTGCAGATCCTTAGGAGAGGGTGAAGGAGGTCAAGCGTCCTCCTCTCTAGCGGTGATCCACACAGCAGGGTTGCGACGACGCTCCTCAAAACTCCAGGCCTACTCTGAGGGGGAGAGGGAGAGGAGAATAGGAAGGGCAAGCAAAGACTCTAGCCTATGAGGCTGTGAATCCCTCCTATTTATAGAGATCCCGTGTCAAAACCCTAATGGGTCCTTTCCCTAGTGGGTATTGGATCTGCATCCAATAAGACAAGGGCTCCGTCGGATATCTCATATCCGAACCTCTACTCATCGCAATGCCTACCATATGTGTGTGACCCTCTAGGCCCAATATCGAGTTGGCCGTGAGTCATACCTGTCAGAACTCCTTCTAACTCAGTGAATTATTATCTCTGTAATAATTCACTCGACTCATCGACTACGGAAGTACTAGGCCACTACGCCGTAGTCCCCAGACGATACAGGGGAATCCAATCCATTGGACCTGTCTGTCCTCAGTTACCATGTACCTATAGTCCCTCATCCATGTAATATCCCAGAGACCGTATATCGAGCATGGTGCTGTCAGACCCATACGGTTTCTACTCGAGTCTCGCTCTAATCGGATTCTCCCGGAGAACTCTTTCTCTCTCAACCCGAATGACCCTGGCCAGGGATTTGTCTGAGCAAGAACACATGGGATATTCCTCTCATGATACCGAGAGTGGATGATCCTCTATCGACACTCAATAGCCCTCGTAAGGTCGACTACCACTCCCAATGACCAACTGTACTAGATCTGGGAACAGCCAAACCTATAAGTCTGGTATCAAAGAGTGGAGCACTCATACAGGACATCCGTGGTGTCTCAAGTCTAAGAACCAGATACACCACTAGGACTACGGAATCGTTGTCTGACAATAAGGCATCATCAACCATCCAGCATTCCGTAAGCGGATCAATCAGTGAACTCATTCTCCAATGAGCACTTGTACTGTATCCCTAGTGTCCCTACACGAGCAGCTATGAGACCAGCTGCATCCATCATATGGACGGGTATACAACACACCAGTCTATCCGGTTATCACGATGTCCCTCTCGAGTAACCTATGACCGGGATTATTTAGGATATGTGTTTAAAGGTGAATCGATCTCATTATCGTGATCTCATCACGATCCGATTCCCATTGCACAAATCCAAGGACATCACAATATATATGCATTTATGCAATAGTTATAAAGTGATATACGCCAAAATATAATAAGCAAAAAGATTCTGTATCAAGTCACACGTGCCATCACTCACGTGATTGGCTTGCTGGGCACTTATGACTAGCAATCTCCCACTTGACCTAAAGCCAATCACCTATGTGTCTGATCCCCATCAGACCCTTGTGACGCTCAAAGACAATCTGAGACAATGGCTTTGTTAGTGGATCTGCAATGTTATCTTCGGATGGAACTCTTTCCACTGCTACATCTCCTCGGGTCACGATCTCTCTGATAAGGTGGAACCTCCTCAGAACACTTCTGATAAGACCCGGGTTCCCTTATTTGAGTAATCGCCCCATAGTTGTCGTAATATAAGGAAGTCGACTTGTCGCTATCTGTATCGACTCCCAAATCTGTGATGAACTTCTTCACCCAAACTCCCTCCTTTGCTGCATCTAATGCAGCAATGTACTCCGCCTCTGTGGTCGAGTCAACAGTGGTATCTTGCTGGAACTCTTCCAGCACACTGCTCCTCCATTCAAGATGTACACATACCTTGAATTCGACTTGCTATCATCGACATCAGACTGAAAACTTGAGTCAGTGTAGCCTTCAACCTTAAGGCTATTACCTCCATATACTAGTAAAAGATCCTTAGTCCTTCTCAAGTACTTAAGGATACACTTTACTGCTTTCCAGTGCTCCAAGCCTGGATCCGCCTGATACCTGCTCGTGACACTCAGAGCATGCGCTATATCAGGCCTAGTACATAGCATGGCATACATGATAGACCCTATTGCTGAGGCATAAGGTATCATATTCATGTTTGCCCTTTCTTGGAATTTTTCATGCCAAACCTTTTGACAATAGTTTCTATGTACCTGGACTGGGACAAGCCAAGCATCCTCTTGGATCTATCTCTATAGATTCTAATCCCCAAGATATAGGATGCTTCCCCTAAGTCCTTTATGGAGAAGTGTCTAAATAACCAAGTCTTTATTGTGGATAGCATTCCTATGTCATTCCCAATGATGAGGATGTCATCCACATATAACACCAAAAAGCTAATAGCGCTCCCACTTACCTTTCTGTATACACAAGGCTCATCTTCGTTCTTAACGAAGTCATAAGATCTGATTGCCTCATCAAATCTTATGTTCCAACTTCGGGAAGCTTGCTTTAGTCCATAAATGGATCTAAGCAACCTACACACCTTATCTGGGCAGTTCTTGGACACGAATCCCTCAGGTTGCATCATATACACCTCCTCCTCCAGGTTCTCGTTGAGGAATGCGGTTTTCACATCCATCTGCCAGATCTCATAATCATAGTGTGCTGCAATAGCCAATAGAATTCTGATGGATTTTAGCATTGCTACGGGTGAGAAAGTTTCGTCGTAGTCAACACCTTGCCTTTGACGATACCCCTTAGCCACTAGCCTTGCTTTATAGGTCTCTACCTTTCCATCTACTCCGATCTTTTTCTTAAAGATCCACTTGCAACCGATGGGTACAATACCTTCGGGTGCATCAACTAGGTTCCAAACCTTATTGGAGTACATAGAATCCATCTCAGAATTCATGGCTTCTTTCCACTTCTCGGAGTCTATACTCATAATAGCCTCCTCGTAGGTCTGAGGATCAATATCCTCTACATCCTCTGCTCTAATATGTCCCACATATCTCTCAGGAGGATGGGATACTCTATCAGACCTGCGTAAAGTTGAAACTTGTGTATTAGATACCTGAACAGACTCGGGCTGTAGAATGGTGTTTGAGCTTGGTTCTCCAACCTCGCTCAATTCTATCATTCTCCCACTGTCTCCGTCAAGAATACTGTCTAGATAAGGTGTGGTTTCCCTCAGTAATTTTGTGCCAGATGGTGTTATCACCATGATGTCACGACCTTAGCTGGTTTTGCCTAAGGCGTGCGGCACCCTCGCGCGTCCGTCCGCAAAGGTCAGGCTCCCCGAAGCCTCCTATTGTCCCTTAGGACCAACAAAAGAGAGAACGGGTTAAAGAGAACGCCTCAATCGGGATCCACAAGCAAACATGTCCGAAAAACACTTCAGAGACAATGCAAATTACAAACAGACTTTACAAGCTCTGAATAGTGGCACAACAAAGGGTAAAATGGTCAATTACAGACCGAAAAGCTCTCGCACGTGTCCACATGACACAACCTTTATTTACAAGCCTAAAGAGGCCACCAACCCAACTAACATGAGACTATTTAGCCTTCGGCCGCCCCTCTACCTGTTGTACAAGGCATGAACATGCCAAAAGACAACGGACAGACATAAGCATTACATCCAACATCTTGTTTAGAAGTTTGTCCATTACATTCTCCCCCACTTATCCCTTCGACGTCCTTGTCGAAGCCTTTGTGAACACTGCAACTCTTCGCCTTTGCTGAGTCTTCAATCTTCCGCTCCAACTGCAATGCGCCTCCTGGCTCCTAGCTGCACTCCGCTGTTTTTTTTTTTTTTTTTTTGAGTAGTCGAATCTTTGATCCGCCATGCTGCTTCAACTCACCAATGACTCTGACTCTGGTGTGGGGTTGGCTGAGTTGTGTTGATCCTTGTTGTTTCCTGCGGATCCGCCAAATGAAGGAAAAGACCATCCTTACTGCGCCAGTCTCTTAAAAATTCCACATGCTGCTTGAACTGGGTGGATGCTTGTTGGAGCTTTAACGAGCATCGTCTCGCAAACTTCTGAAGTTTTGGGTCCTTCCTCCACAAAATCTGCTCATTGACTCTTCTTTCAGTTAGTTGTCACATCCAAGTAGGTTCGCATCACTTCCGCTTTCGATTGGCATTTCGTTGGGAAATGAAGCGGACAATCTACTCTCAGTAGCACTGATCACCGTTGGTGAGGATTTGACAACTATTGTCTTCCATTATCTTCGAAGGGTCTTTGAACTTGTGCAGAGCTCCTCTGCTGGATAGATAAGAGAACTGGGGTACTCAGTTTCGCCCATTCTCTTAAGAGTTGAGAAGGCAAAGGTTACTTTGACTTCGCCCGCCTCCTCGAGGTTGTACTTCATGCATCGAGCTGGTTACTGGTCTTCGCCTGCTCTTTGCTCACACTTCTGAAGCACTTGAAGTGTTTGCACTCCTTGCGTTGAGTTAGCTACTGTGATTCACCTTCTCAATGCTATTGAACTTCTAGAATGCAGGAAGTTTTCACCCCAACTTGGAGTAATTCTCTGATAGATGAGGTCGCCTCTGGGATTGTACCGTCTTCTCCATCAACCCTGCCGCCTACTCCATTGAGTAGCAAAGGTACAGCACCACGTACTGCCTGCTTCGTTCCTTGGTCGTGCACTCTTGCATGACCCGAAGTCCTTCACTTACGGCTATCTTGATGAGAAACTTGTTGACACCGGTCTTACGAAGTTTCTTGGCCTCTGCCCTTCAGCCTTGTCTCGGTACTTGGAGATTGCCTCTGCATGCTCCACCTCCTCGGCCCCTTTCACGACCAAGTGCTCTCCCTCCGTGAGAGCAAGGGATCAATGACTTGCACGGAAGTCCCGCCTCTGCGGTACCATGGCGCTGCCATGCCCATGGCCCTACTATCCGTCGCCTCGCCTCTGTATCCCTTTTCTTCACAATCAGTAGAGATGTCTCCGTGGCACTCCTCTGAGTCCACCTCCATTCTAACTGATGCTTGATTTTGGGTAGCTAAGTCCCTCTGGACTCGTCGTCGCTTCCTCGCCCCTTTCGACCCCCTGCTTCAACACCTCTGTGTTCTCCAAGCAGTCTGTTTGGTCGATGGAAAGACAGACTGCAACTCCCATGCATGGCCTCTGCCATCACGTTGTAGAGTTTGCACCGATTCTGTTCTCCTTAGCTTCCTTGGTAGCAACGTTCGCTTACTCGACCTTCTCCTCTGACTTGTCGGGCTCCCTTAAGCGAATATGAGCTTTGGAGCAGTCCAACTCTCCAGTTGCTTCGATCATACCTCTGCATGATCAAGTCCCTCCCATGGAACTCACTGGTACTTGCATTCGAACTTTTCCCTTGGTGGAACCCAGCCCCCATATGCTGATGACCAAGGTTTTCATCCGATGCAAAATTCGGTGCACGCCCGGAAGACCCGCCTCTGCGGTACCATGGCCTTCACTCCTTGAATCCATAGCCCTTCCTGCCGTCGTGTTGTTCACCAAAGCGGAGCTCCCAGTAGCTCCCGATCATACCTCCATATGATCTCATCACTCACGGGACAGATTGTGTGTATCGCATTGCCACGAACTGTTCCACCACGATCCGCTGCACCATGTCGCCTCCTGGTGACATCTCCATTGCATTCTGATCCTTGTGGAATAAACTCGAATTGTGAACCCTCCATGTGTGGCCTCTGCCAATACATCGCAGGGTCCCTTCCACCTTCGATTTTGTTCGTTCCTCTGGCAATCGACCTTCATCCACCCACTCCTGGGTCACACCTAGATGAAGCACCGCTCTAGGACAGTCCGTCGCCTAGTAGCTCTCGAAGTCCACCGACTTCACTGTAATCTGTGTACCATTGTCTGGATCCTGGGCCTCTGCCCTTACCAGCACAATCTCCGCTGCGCACTGCTTCCTTCATAGCAACTCAAATGGCAACACTGTGGCATATTCTTCAAGAGTACCCGCCTCTGCGTCCTCTTGCCCCGTGCTAAGGCCCTTCTGAACCCAACTTCGCCTCCGCAAATTGAGTCGCCTTAGTTCCTCCATCAAATGCTTCTCCGAGTTAAGATGAGCCCGCTCCGTCAGAAAGAAGGACCCATGGAACAACATGATCCTACTTTTGCCTCTGCAAGAGTTCATGTCCTTGACCTCTGTCTAAGGAAAGCACTGTGCCTCTGCTCCATGTTCCAACTTCTATGCTGGCTCCCTTCATGCGGCTTGGGTACTTCGCCAAGTTACACCCAAGTTGCTCCGCTCCTCGTTTTTGCATTGAGTCGAAGGTGGCCCTCGCGCCCGCCATTCCACGAGTCAACCCTCCCTTGAGTTCGATCTCCACATCGACTCCAAGTGTGCCTTCATTTAAGTTGTTTTAGGCTGCTCCCCCACTTGATCTCGCAATGCATCCACCAATGCATTCTCTCGACGAGATCATGCGACAACTCCTCGCCGCCTGCTCAGTCCACCGAGCTTCGTGGAGTTGTTATTTGTTGAGGTACTCCTCCTCAACATGTGAGGTCCGTCTCACATGATTCTCCCTCTGGAGAGCCGGGACTTATCCCTCCTGGATAACTACCCCGTTGGAGCAACATCTCTCTTCATTTCGGAGGCCACCATCCCCTTGGACTACTCCGATCTACTGAACAAACTGTGCAATGTCTTGCCTCCTGCAAACGCACTTGCTAGATTGCGCCTCCACGTCAATACAGCCACCGCTGCACCCCTCAAGGCCTAGCAACATGCTGAACTCGTTGCACACTTCAGCCTCTTCCGGACGTATCCTTTGCATGCCGAAGAGAAAGTTTCAATGCTCCATGGCGCCGAGTCTCGGCCGCCTTGGGATGGCCATGAACATTCCATCGTCCGTATACAAGCCCATGCATGAGTACCAAATTCTTCGAGTTAGCAATTCCCCTCACCTCTGTGAGCTTTGCACAACTCTTTCGGTCGCTGAGCAACTCATTCCACTTTGCATGGTCTCATCCTTTGCCAAGCGCCTTGCTTGCCTTGAGCACCATCAAGTCAAGTTGCCAACGTTGAGCCGTAGCTCAAACTCAGCCATCCCAACCTTTGTGCGCTCCAAATTCTTCAAAGCTTGCCTGTTCTCGTGGTGCCTCTTGCGCGAAGGGTTGGCCATTCCTCTGAATGCCAATCTCAGATGCTCGCTCCTCTGAGCGACTCTTTTCCCTACAACTCCATGCCCGTTTTCCCTCAAACGGTCGCGCGTGTGCTGACTGCCCTCAACGCAGCCCCGCTAGGTCCCCCACGTTTGCATGTCAAGTGTTTCTATGAGTACTTGTCCCGCTCTGATACCATAATGTCACGACCTTAGCTGGTTTTGCCTAAGGCGTGCGGCACCCTCGCGCGTCCGTCCGCAAAGGTCAGCCTCCCCGAAGCCTCCCATTGTCCCTTAGGACCAACAAAAGAGAGAACGGGTTAAAGAGAATGCCTCAATCGGGATCCACAAGCAAACATGTCCGAAAAACACTTCATAGACAATGCAGATTACAAACAGACTTTACAAGCTCTGAATAGTGGCACAACAAAGGGTAAAATGGTCTATTATAGACTAAAAAGCTCTCGCACGTGTCCACATGATACAACCTTTATTTACAAGCCTAAAGAGGCCACAAACCCAACTAACATGGGACTATTTAGCCTTCGACCGCCCCTCTACCTGCTGTACAAGGCATGAACATGCCAAAAGACAACGGACAGACATAAGCATTACATCCAGCATCTTGTTTAGAAGTTTGTCCGTTACAATGAGTCAAGTAACAAGCAAATTGTTGAATGAGGAGTTGAGAAGAAAGAATTCAGTAATGTCTCAGAATGATTTACAGGCACTTATCTCATAGAACAAAGGAAAGTCAAAGTCCAAGAACAAAAGTAGTTCACTCATGAGTAGAAACATGTCAAGATCAAGAAAAGATATTATTTGCTATAACAGTAGTGAGAAAGGACATTATAAGAACCAATGCGAGCAACCAAAAAAGAGCGAAAAAAAATAAAAAAAAAGTAGAGTCGTTAGTGCTAGTCATAAGTGCCCAGCAAGCCAATCACGTGAGTGATGGCACGTGTGACTTGATACAGAATCTTTTTTGCTTATTATATTTTGGCGTATATCACTTTATAACTATTGCATAAATGCATATATATTGTGATGTCCTTGGATTTGTGCAATGGGAATCGGATCGTGATGAGATCACGATAATGAGATCGATTCACCTTTAAACACATATCCTAAATAATCCCGGTCATAGGTTACTCGAGAGGGACATCGTGATAACCGGATAGACTGGTGTGCTGTATACCCGTCCATATGATGGATGCAGCTGGTCTCATAGCTGCTCGTGTAGGGACACTAGGGATACAGTACAGGTGCTCATTGGAGAATGAGTTCACTGATTGATCCGCTTACGGAATGCTGGATGGTTGATGATGCCTTATTGTCAGACAACGATTCCGTAGTCCTAGTGGTGTATCTGGTTCTTAGACTTGAGACACCAAGGATGTCCTGTATGAGTGCTCCACTCTTTGATACCAGACTTATAGGTTTGGCTGTTCCCAGATCTAGTACAGCTGGTCATTGGGAGTGGTAGTCGACCTTACGAGGGCTATTGAGTGTCGATAGAGGATCATCCACTCTCGGTATCATGAGAGGAATATCCCATGTGTTCTTGCTCAGACAAATCCCTGGCCAGGGTCATTCGGGTTGAGAGAGAAAGAGTTCTCCGGGAGAATCCGATTAGAGCGAGACTCGAGTAGAAACCGTATGGGTCTGACAGCACCATGCTCGATATACGGTCTCTGGGATATTAGATGGATGAGGGACTATAGGTACATGGTAACTGAGGACAGACAGGTCCAATGGATTGGATTCCCCTGTATCGTCTGGGGACTACGGCGTAGTGGCCTAGTACTTCCGTAGTCGATGAGTCGAGTGAATTATTACAGAGATAATAATTCACTGAGTTAGAAGGAGTTCTGACAGGTATGACTCACGGCCAGCTCGATATTGGGCCTAGAGGGTCACACACATATGGTAGGCAATGCGATGAGTAGAGGTTCGGATATGAGATATCCGACGGAGCCCTTGTCTTATTAGATGCAGATCCAATACCCACTAGGGAAAGGACCCATTAGGGTTTTGACACGGGATCTCTATAAATAGGAGGGATTCACAGCCTCATAGGCTAGAGTCTTTGCTTGCCCTTCCTATTCTCCTCTCCCTCTCCACCTCAGAGTAGGCCTGGAGTTTTGAGGAGCGTCGTCGCAACCCTGCTGTGTGGATCACCGCTAGAGAGGAGGACGCTTGACCTCCTTCACCCTCTCCTAAGGATCTGCAAGGAAACAGGGATATACGATCTCCCTAGGTAACACAATCTTTATACGCAGTTTTGTGTTTTTTTGCAGATTTTGCGCACCAATCTTCGCACGACGATGAACATCTTTTTGGGAATCGGGGATTTTTGTTTTCTTGTTCTTCCGCTGCGCATATGATGTCGCCCCCTATGATTTCCCAACAGTGGTATCAGAGCCAGGTTGTTCGTGCGAATGATTGGTTTTTGAACTGCGTGTGTTGTGTTTAGGAAGAATATTGACGTCAAAATCGTTGACGCAAAAGCAAGGAAGGGCAGCAACAGTTGCTGCCCTCGATCTGCATGCCTGCAGCAAGCCGCAGCCGCAGCCAGGCAGCACAGCGCCGGCGCATGCGCAAGCGCTGTGCCTGCAGCAGCCGACCGGCGGTCTGCTTGAAGCAGGCTTGCGGCCGGCGGGGCTGGCAGCCCGCTCGGTAGAAGCGCCTGCGGCCACTGAGCCCGCGGGCAGAGGCGCCGCGGGGCAGCAGCGCGGGCTGAGGCACCGCAGGGCAGCGGCGCCTGTGGCCGCTGCTCCCACGGGCAAAAACCCCGCAGGGGCGGCCGCCAGCGAGACAGCACCACCTGCGGGCGCTGACTCGCGGGCAGAACCGCCCGCGGAGGCGGCGGCGCCCGCGGGGGCGCCCACCTGCAGCGGCAGCGACCCCAGCGGGCGTGCCACCTGCAGGCGAGGGCAGTGCCCTCGCCCTCGCCGCACAGGCCGCCGCCAGCAGGGTGGCGGCGGCGGCGGCGCAGCAGCAAGGGGGAGAAGGGTATTAGGGTTTTCTGGGCAAAAAGATAGTTTTGCCCCCTCGGAATTTGAGAAATTCCAGTTTCTGTCTTTTGTCCAAATTACGAAAATACCCTTAGGAATTGAGAAATTCCCTATATATCCCTGATTTCAGAAAATATTAATTAATTAAAAGGTTTAGTTGATTGTTATTTTTATTATTATCTAGTAGTCCTACATGATGATGATTATTTATACATGTGATGTATGATGAGTGGACGGATGATCATGGACCGTGTGATGTGTGTACTTGTGATTATTATTATTGAGGTCTGCGAACCTCCATTATATTTCTCGTTTATTGTCGGGCCTGCGTGCCTATGATTAAGTTGTAATCACATGAGGAGGCGCAGCGGGAGCGTGGATGCCATAGCGGGACCCACGAGACGGACGATCGTGATGCATGGAGATGCATCAAGATGTCGACGGAACCGACGAGGACGAGATGGACGATCACAAGGCATGGAGATGCACCGTTGCACACATAGATCTTGATGTGAATGATTAGGCCTACTGGCTCGGGCCTAATCATATTAGGTTGTGGTCCATGATCATCTGGTGTGATTGCTTATACACATACTAGATATGTATATATATTTGCATGCGATGTAGATATATATTAAATATGTATATGTGTGACATGTCATATTAGGAGACCAAATAATAGAAACATCTCTCGATAAAATTAAGTCGGTAAACGTGAGGCAATTAGATTGACCCACGTGGCCTTCCATCGTTATGAGTAGGAACCGAATCCCGGTGTAGGTTGAGTTGGTCGAGTCCCTCGAGACTCACCTATATCGCGATTCGCTATCTTGCTTACGACATAGAGATGTCACCGGTGACCTGAGGGTATGATATGCTTGGTCGAGTCCCTCGAGGGTATATCATCAAATCAGACTCATCTTGTAACGAAGGTGTTGACTTAACCGAGCATCATGGTTGGTCGAGTCCCTCGAGGCCATGGTGATTCGGAGGCCGAACAGGACGGGAATCACAAGGAGTTGTGATCGGCAAGAGTTGTCTACCTTTTAGGCTTAGTGTGATTGGTCGAGTCCCTCGAGGTTACACTAAGACGCTGATTGGATCCTGATCCCCACTAGAAGTCTGCCGGAGACTTCCGTTTCACGTGCTGAGGGTGTCGCGTGACTCGTTAGTAAAATAGTGGGAGCATATTAAGATAGAAGTCCATATCTTGATAGTTTATTTCTTGCAAAATCTGCATGTTATTCATTTTTGCTACATCTTTATTTTCAGAAAATGTCGCTTTCAAATCCCTTACGTGGCATACTTGATGTCAACCGCCTCACTGGTCCAAATTATACAGATTGGCTCCGTAACTTGAGAATTGTTCTCACAACGGAGAAAATCGTGTACGTCCTTGATACAGTGATGCCTACGCCCGAAGAAGGGGCAAGCGAGGATGAGATCGCTCGCTACGTGAAGTACATTGATGACTCCACTCTTGCTCAGTGCTATATGTTGGGCTCTATGACTCCAGAGTTACAGAGACAACATGAAAAGATGGATGCCAGATCCATTCTCCTACATGTCCGTAAATTGTTTGAGGAACAGGGAAGGACTCAACGATATGAGATATCCAAGAGCCTTTTCCGCGCTAGGATGACTGAGGGGACACCGGTTCAGAACCATGTCCTAAAGATGATTGAGTGGATAGAGAAACTCACAGGTCTAGGAATGGTCCTAGAGGATAACTTGTGTGTGGACATTGTGCTTCAGTCCCTACCAGATTCCTTTTCACAGTTCATAATGAACTTTAATATGAACAAGCTTGAGGTGACTCTCCCAGAGCTCCTCAATATGTTGAGGGAGGCAGAGAGTACTATTAAGAAAGAGAAGCCAGTTCTCTACACTGGTGAGACCAGAAAGAAAAGGAAAGCAGAAAGGTCCCTTAAGAAGGGAAAGGGCAAGGGCAAACAAGGTAAAGCAAAGGTTGCTAAGAAAGACCCAACAAAGGACAAAGGCCAGTGCTTCCACTGTGGTAAAGATGGGCACTGGAAGAGAAACTGCAAAGAGTACCTTGCAGAAAGGGCGAAACAAAAGCTTGATGAAGCTTCAGGTACATTCATGATCAGTCTCCATTTGTCAGACTCTTATGATAACACATGGGTATTAGATACCGGTAGTGCTTATCATATATGTAATTCGTTGCAGGTTCTGGCAAGGCCTAGGAGACTAGAGAGAGGCGAGATGGACCTCAAGATGGGTAATGGAGCAAAAGTTGCTGTATTAGCTGTTGGCGAGGTCGCCCTACATCTGCCTAGTGGAGCTTTTATTGCATTAGATGCATGTTATTTTGTTCCTTCTATTATCAAAAACATTATCTCCATTTCATGTTTAACAGTTAGTGGATATAAATTTGTTTTTGAGAACAATGGTTGTTCGATATTATTAGATGATAAGATCATCACGAAAGGAACATTGCATAATGGTTTATTTATGTTAGACACCACTCCACATATCATGAATATAAATGTGTCCAAAAGGAAACGAGATGAGTTGAACAGTGCCTACCTGTGGCATTGTAGGCTAGGTCACATCCATGAAAGAAGGATTCAAAAGTTGCTAAATGATGGATATCTAGATCCATTCGACTATGTGTCATATGCAACTTGTGAGCCTTGCATTCGTGGAAAACTGACCAACTCTCCATTTAGTGGAACTGGAGAGAGAGCCACTGAGTTGTTGGAACTCATACATAGTGATGTATGTGGACCCATGTCAACTCATGCCATTGGAGGTTACTCCTACTTCATTACATTTACTGATGATTTCTCAAGGTATGGATATGTGTACTTAATGAAGTACAAGTCCGAGGCCTTTGAGAAATTCAGAGAGTATAAGAATGAGGTGGAGAACTAGACTGAAAAGAGTATCAAAACTCTTCGATCAGATCGAGGAGGTGAGTACTTAAGTACAGAGTTTACTCACTTCCTCAAGGACCATGGGATATTATCCCAATGGACACCTCCTTATACACCTCAGCTCAATGGTGTCTCTGAAAGGAGAAATCGTACATTATTAGATATGGTACGGTCCATGATGAGTTTCGCTGACCTACCCATCTCATTCTGGGGATATGCCCTAGAAACCGCAGCTTACCTTCTGAACAGAGTTCCAACTAAGTCGGTGGTGTCTACACCATATGAGATATGGAAAGGGAAGAAGCCTGATCTTAAAGTAGTTAAGATTTGGGGCTGCTCTGCCCATGTTAAAAGACACAACCCCGATAAGTTAGAATCAAGGACAGGGCGATGTAAATTTGTGGGATACCCCAAGGAAACTTGTGGGTATTACTTCTATCATCTCGAGGACCAAAATGTCTTTGTAGCTAAGAGAGCAGTGTTCCTTGAGAAGGAACACATTCTTGACGGAGATAGTGGGAGAATGATAGAATTGAGCGAGGTTGGAGAACCAAGCTCAAGCACCACTCTACAGCCCGAGTCTGTTCAGGTATATAATACACAAGTTTCAACTTTACGCAGGTCTGATAGAGTATCCCATCCTCCTGAGAGATATGTGGGACATATTAGAGCAGAGGATGTAGAGGATATTGATCCTCAGACCTACGAGGAGGCTATTATGAGTATAGACTCCGGGAAGTGGAAAGAAGCCATGAATTCTGAGATGGATTCTATGTACTCCAATAAGGTTTGGAACCTAGTTGATGCACCCGAAGGTATTGTACCCATCGGTTGCAAGTGGATCTTTAAGAAAAAGATCGGAGTAGATGGAAAGGTAGAGACCTATAAAGCAAGGCTAGTGGCTAAGGGGTATCGTCAAAGGCAAGGTGTTGACTACGACGAAACTTTCTCACCCGTAGCAATGCTAAAATCCATCAGAATTCTATTGGCTATTGCAGCACACTATGATTATGAGATCTGGCAGATGGATGTGAAAACCGCATTCCTCAACGGGAACCTGGAGGAGGAGGTGTATATGATGCAACCTGAGGGATTCGTGTCCAAGAACTGCCCAGATAAGGTGTGTAGGTTGCTTAGATCCATTTATGGACTAAAGCAAGCTTCCCGAAGTTGGAACATAAGATTTGATGAGGCAATCAGATCTTATGACTTCGTTAAGAACGAAGATGAGCCTTGTGTATACAGAAAGGTAAGTGGGAGCGCTATTAGTTTTTTTTTGGTGTGGATGACATCCTCATCATTGGGAATGACATAGGAATGCTATCCACAATAAAGGCTTGGTTATCTAGACACTTCTCCATGAAGGACTTAGGAGAAGCATCTTATATCTTGGGGATTAGAATCTATAGAGATAGATCCAAAAAGGATGCTTGGCTTGTCCTAGTCCAGGTACATAGAAACTATTGTCAAAAGGTTTGGCATGGAAAATTCCAAAAGAGGTCTCATACCGATGAGACATGGGATATCGCTTTCTACGAGTATGTCCCCAAAGACTCCAGAAGAAAGGGCGAACATGGATATGATACCTTATGCCTTAACAATAGGGTCTATCATGTATGCCATGCTATGTACTAGGCCTGATATAGCGCATGCTCTGAGTGTCACGAGCAGGTATCAGGCGGATCCAGGCTTGGAGCACTGGAAAGCAGTAAAGTGTATCCTTAAGTACTTGAGAAGGACTAAGGATCTTTTACTAGTATATGGAGGTAATAGCCTTAAGGTTGAAGGCTACACTGACTCAAGTTTTCAGTCTGATGTCGATGATAGCAAGTCGAATTTAGGGTATGTGTACACCTTGAATGGAGGAGCAGTGTGCTGGAAGAGTTCCAAGCAAGATACCACTGCTGACTCGACCACAGAGGCGGAGTACATTGCTGCATCAGATGCAGCAAAGGAGGGAGTCTGGTTGAAGAAGTTCATCACAGATTTGGGAGTCGTGCCGGATAGTGAGGAGCCGATTTCCCTATATTGCGACAACAACGGGGCAATTGCTCAAGCGAAGGAACCTAGGTCTCATCAGAAATCTAAGCATGTTCTGAGGAGGTTCCACCTTATCAGAGAGATCGTGACCCGAGGAGATGTAGCAGTGGAAAGAGTTCCATCCGAAGATAACATTGCAGATCCACTAACAAAGCCATTGTCTCAGATTATCTTTGAGCGTCACAGGGGTCTGATGGGGATCAGACACATAGGTGATTGGCTTTAGGTCAAGTGGGAGATTGCTAGTCATAAGTGCCCAGCAAGCCAATCACGTGAGTGATGGCACGTGTGACTTGATACAGAATCTTTTTTGCTTATTATATTTTGGCGTATATCACTTTATAACTATTGCATAAATGCATATATATTGTGATGTCCTTGGATTTGTGCAATGGGAATCGGATCGTGATGAGATCACGATAATGAGATCGATTCACCTTTAAACACATATCCTAAATAATCCCGGTCATAGGTTACTCGAGAGGGACATCGTGATAACCGGATAGACTGGTGTGCTGTATACCCGTCCATATGATGGATGCAGCTGGTCTCATAGCTGCTCGTGTAGGGACACTAGGGATACAGTACAGGTGCTCATTGGAGAATGAGTTCACTGATTGATCCGCTTACGAAATGCTGGATGGTTGATGATGCCTTATTGTCAGACAACGATTCCGTAGTCCTAGTGGTGTATCTGGTTCTTAGACTTGAGACACCAAGGATGTCCTGTATGAGTGCTCCACTCTTTGATACCAGACTTATAGGTTTGGCTGTTCCCAGATCTAGTACAGCTGGTCATTGGGAGTGGTAGTCGACCTTACGAGGGCTATTGAGTGTCGATAGAGGATCATCCACTCTCGGTATCATGAGAGGAATATCCCATGTGTTCTTGCTCAGACAAATCCCTGGCCAGGGTCATTCGGGTTGAGAGAGAAAGAGTTCTCCGGGAGAATCCGATTAGAGCGAGACTCGAGTAGAAACTGTATGGGTCTGACAGCACCATGCTCGATATACGGTCTCTGGGATATTAGATGGATGAGGGACTATAGGTACATGGTAACTGAGGACAGACAGGTCCAATAGATTGGATTCCCCTGTATCGTCTGGGGACTACGGCGTAGTGGCCTAGTACTTCCGTAGTCGATGAGTCGAGTGAATTATTACAGAGATAATAATTCACTGAGTTAGAAGGAGTTCTGACAGGTATGACTCACGGCCAGCTCGATATTGGGCCTAGAGGGTCACACACATATGGTAGGCAATGCGATGAGTAGAGGTTCGGATATGAGATATCCGACGGAGCCCTTGTCTTATTGGATGCAGATCCAATACCCACTAGGGAAAGAACCCATTAGGGTTTTGACACGGGATCTCTATAAATAGGAGGGATTCACAGCCTCATAGGCTAGAGTCTTTGCTTGCCCTTCCTATTCTCCTCTCCCTCTCCACCTCAGAGTAGGCCTGGAGTTTTGAGGAGCGTCGTCGCAACCCTGCTGTGTGGATCACCGCTAGAGAGGAGGACGCTTGACCTCCTTCACCCTCTCCTAAGGATCTGCAAGGAAACAGGGATATACGATCTCCCTAGGTAACACAATCTTTATACGCAGTTTTGTGTTTTTTTGCGGATTTTGCGCACCAATCTTCGCACGACGATGAACATCTTTTTGGGAATCGGGGATTTTTGTTTTCTTGTTCTTCCGCTGCGCATATGATGTCGCCCCCTATGATTTCCCAACAGTTAGTAGATAATACTACAACTATGGTGTATGATGATGATTATTTGATTGTGTCTCCTTCTAATGATATTTTTTCTTATATATTAAGATCTTGGGTGGGTGATTGATATATATGCTTCTTATTATGCTACCATAGATGGAGTTTTTTACTACTTACAGGTCTAGAAATTTCGGTGTTGTCAAGATGGGCAACTATGAAAGCTCAATAAGAGTTATCTTATTATGACTATTGAAAAAAAAATATATCACACCTTATACAAGTTGCATGCCAAAGCTTATGGTGAGTAACTGAATGCTATAGAGAAATACTTTAGCATAAAGTTGTAGCATAGGCGATTGAGACATACGAGTGAGAAGGGGCTATAAGCTCTTTCCAAAAGAGAGATATTATCAAATCTCAGAGGTACAAATTTGAACCGTTATATTGATTGTTTGACTGGTAAACAACACAGAGTTTCATTTGCTAGTCCTGCTTTGTCTAAAAAAATACATGTCTTAGATCGTGTTTATGTAGATATATGTGATCTTTTGAGGATAAAATCTCCTGGTGGGTTTGTTAATATTCCTAGCATCAATAGTATACTTTATTTTGTCACTTTTATAGATGATTTTTCTAAGAAAATTTGAGCCTATGTTATGAAGACCACAGATCGGGTTATTAAATATCTTCAAAGAGTTTCATACCAGAGTTGAAAAGAAGACAAAAAGATAATTGAAATGCATAAGATCAGATAATGGTGGTGAGTACACAAGATTGTCTAATTATTATTGCAGGTCATATGACATCCGACATGAGATGACAGTTCCAAATACACCTCAACATAATACAATTATAGTGAGGATGAACCGCACTATCATCAAAAAGATCAAATGTATGCTTTCATAGGCCAAGCTACCCAAAAGAATTTTGGAATGAGGCTTTGAGGACTATAGTTGATGTGATCAACTTGTCATCACGTAAAGTCTTATATTGTGATGTTGCAAAGTATGTATGGTCAGGGAAAAGTATTTCCTTCAAGCATTTGAGAGTATTTGGTTATCGTGCATTTGCACATATTTCAAATAATGAGAGGTCTAAGTTAGATGGTAAGAATAAAGAATGTATTTTTCTTAGCTACTCATATGATCAGTTTGGTTACAAGCTTTGGAATCTAGAAAAGCAGAAGGTGTTTAGAAGCAGAGATGTGATATTCTTTGAGGATAAAACCTTTGAGGATTTGAAGAAGAAGACACTAACCAAGACTTATACATAAGGATTAGCAGATTGTGACCTAGTTACTCCTCCAGTATATTAGGGTGATGGGAGAGATGTACAGAAAGATGGCGTAGAGCTCGATGTTGATCTACCTGCAGTACATGTTGAGCAAGAAGAAGTTGGAGAGTAATTTTCCGTAGAACCTCAATTGAGAAGATCTTCTAGACAACGTCAACCTTCCAGAAGATACTCTACATATGAGTATGTGATGCTTATTGATGTAGGTCAACTATAGAGTTACTATGAAGCAGTTGAAAGTGAGTAGAAAAAGAAATGGTCGATTGCTATACAAGAAGAGATGGATGCTCTATAGAGGAACCATATATATGATTTGGTGTAACTACCAAAGGGAATGAAGGCCTTGAAGAATAAGTGAGTTTTTAGGTTGAAGATTCAAGAATATTGTTCTCAACTAAAGTACAAAGCTAGATTGGTCGTGAAATGCTTTGGTAAGAAAGGTATTGATTTTGAAGAGATTTTTTCTCCTATTGTTAAAATATCTTCTATTCGTGTTGCTCTTGGTATTGTTCCTAGCCAGGACTTGAAGGTTGAGCAGTTAAATATGAAGATAGCTTTCCTTCATGATGATTTTGAGGAGAAAATTTATATGGAGCAACCAGAATACTTCAAAGTCAAAGGTAAAGAAAACTTTGTCTACAAGTTGAGGAAGAGCTTGTATGGGCTGAAGTAAGCTCCAAGATAATGATACAAAATATTTGATTTATTTATAACTGAAAATGGATACAAAAGAACGGCTTCATATCATTACGTGTACATTAAATGGTTTGGTGAGAATTTTATTATTCTCTTACTTTATGTTGTTGACATGCTTATTTTTAAAAAAGATATGTCTACAATTGACAGGTTGAAGAAGGAACTGAGTGAGTTTTTGTAATGAAGGACATGTGGCCAGCATAGCAAATACTGGGCATACATATTTTTCATGACAAAAAAACCAAGAAGATTTGGTTGTCACAGAAGAAATACATCGAGAAGGTATTGAAAATATTCAGTATGAGCAATGCAAAGCCAGTTGGTTCTCCTCTTACAGGTCACTTCAAGTTGTGCTCGGAACAAAGTCCGTCAAGCGATGATGAGAATGAGAAAATGCAAAATATTCCTTATGCTTCAACGGTTAAAAGTTTTATGTATGTAATGGTATGTACCAAGCCGGACATCGCATATGCAGTATGTGTTACTAGCAGATTTCTTACAAATTTATGTAAAGAGTACTTGACAGTAGTGAAGTGAATCTTTAGATATCTCAAAGGGAGCTTTAAGGTTTATTTAAGCTTTGGAGGTGGACCTTTTGCGTTGACAGGTTATATAGATACAGATATAACAAGAGATATTGATACGAGGAAGTTCACATCAGGTTTTATACTTACTTTTGCAAGGGGAGTTGTGTCATGTCAATCCATATTGCATAGGTGTATTGCTCTCTCCACCACAAAGGCATAATATATTGTTGTTATAGAGGTTTACAAAGAAATGTTATAGATGAAAGAATTCTTATAAGAATTGGGACTAAAACATGAAAACTATATGATGAATTGTGATAGTCTGAGTGTCATTCATTTGTGTAAGAGCCCAATTTTTCATTCTAAGTCAAAGCATATAGATGTCAGATACCATTGGATTCGAAATATACTTGAAGAGAAGTAGTTTTAGCTTCAGAAAATTCACACAGATGATAATGAAACAGACATGTTGACAAAGATCTTTATCAAAAGAAATGCATGTTGACAGTTGGTTGGCATGACTTCACATTAATGAGTCATAAGACAACCTCCCTTATGGGCTGAAGGGGAAGGTTGTTGGACTAACAGCCCATGAGTTTAGCCCTTAGTGGGCTTTAACAGCCCATAGCGTACTCTCATTTTAATTTAACTTTAGACCTAATAAGGGGGGTATGGTGGTTACGAAAATAGGGAGAAAATTTATAGAGACATAAAACTGTAGTAGCAACTTGATTCAAAAAAGATGAGAAAATGACAGAAAAACAAGTGAAGGAAAGGGAAGAAGATAAGGACAACGTGGAGAGATTGTTCTCATCTCATGTTAGATTAGATCTATAGTAGATTATTGTTGTAATTACTTGGGAAGAATTTAGATATTGTGCATAGTGACATAATTCTTATATCTCAGTTATTCTCTTGATATTGTTGCTTGGATTTTAGGTAAAAGATTCTGAATTTTGTATATTCATTATTCGATTATCTATAGTTTGTCTCATAGATTTTACCCTTCATGTGGGAGATGTTTTCCATATAAATCTAGGTATTATATTTGATTATAATTTCTATTTAATTCCGTTGCTAGAATAAGGGGGATGTATATATATAAAAGGATCGGATCGGAGTCGAAGGCGGATGGATACATATAGAAGGATCGGATTGGAGAGGTACGAGATTTTGATGTGAGATAGACGAGCTTTTCCGTAGCTTAGAGGGATTAGAGAGAGAAGGCGTAGATCATCTTGAAGCTGCAAATGATGGTGATTTGATTTCGGTAATCCATTTTCATGTAGAGGTTTGCAATTGTTAGCGGTGTTGATTTCAATGGTGGAAATGTGGCGTGATGATGTCTAAGTAGAGAAAATGTTCATTCCGTGAGTATTGACCCAAACTCATGAATTAATTCGGTTGATGATAAGATTATCTTTGAGGTATGTTGATGTGGTATACTTAGTTGACATCATATTGTTTTTATGCTATCTAAACTCCCCATATCAAATTTCTCGATTGGCTAATGCAGTTAATTATCATATTATTTGTCTTTATTATGTTTTTAGATAAGATTCGTCTATCCTTATCAAAAATTTAAAAATTATTATTTACATCAAAATTTGATACGAGTACTCTAGATATAAATAATATTTTTTTCCTGATACTTATGGTGGATGAGATGATTTAATATTTATTTTGAATAAATGCATCTTGTGTATAATATGATGTTAAGATATATCTTATCCAAATATAATATGTTTGGATGATTTGAATCTTATCTTTGGTTAAATGTATAATATGTTTGGAGGTGCTTTAATGCTTATGTCTGACGTATATTATATGTGAGAGATTAAAATAGTTTTAAGGGATGCTTTACTCTCAATAAAGAGACGTTTGGACTTACGTCTCGGCACATTGTCATTTTGAGCCCAATTTAAATGGACCGGACCGGTCCGGCCCTGCTCATACTGGCCCAGACCGGCCTGGTCTGTTTCGGCCCATAAGTAACTCGGCTCCCGTGCTGCCCGTGGCCGAGGGGAAACCCCGGACTCCAAAGCCCCCTCATCAAATGGCACATAATAACACATCTCCGAATCCGCCACCCTCTTTTCTCTCCCCTCTCCCCCCCTGTGCGCGACAAGCAGCAGCAGACGACGACGACGACGACTGTTCCGTCGGTGAGGAAGGGTTCTTCTTGCGGCAGCCTTTGTCTACCCTCGGAGAAGAGCCGGGCTGCGATAGCAGGCAGGCAGGCAGGCGGGTGAGCAAGCAAGAGCGCCTCGCAGCGCTCTCCTCGATCTCACCTCTTCGCTAGATCTCTTCGTCCCCTTTTCCCCTTTCGTCTTCTCCGAATTAAGATTCGGATCCCGCTCGCTCTCGCTCTCTTTGGCTATCTGATGAAGGAGAATTGACCGGTTGAGGTCGCGTTTCCTGTCCCCCGCTGCTCCCCCCGGCTGAGGGTGAAACGCTATGAAGGGGCGGTCGCAGCGGCTGCCCCCGGCGGAGCCCCCGGACGACTGGGGCGACGGGTCGTGGACGGTGGACTGCTCCTGCGGCGTCACCTTCGACGACGGGGAGGAGATGGTGAGCTGCGACGAGTGCGGCGTGTGGGTGCACACCCGCTGCTCCCGCTACGTCCGCGGCGAGGCGTCCTTCGCTTGCCACAACTGCAAGGCCGCCGCCCGGAGGCTCCGCTCAGCCTCCGCCGCCGCCGTCGGGCACTTCCCCCTCCCCGTTGACACCGAGGAGACCGAGGTCGCCCAGCTCCTCGTGGAGCTCCCCACCAAGACCGATGTCTGCCCGCCACCTCCCCCTCCGCCGCTACAGCCGGCCGACTCCGCGGCTGGGCCCCATCGGCGCCGTCTCTGGGCGGAGATTCCGCTCGAGGACCGTGTCCACGTGCAGGGGGTCCCCGGCGGCGAGCCGAACCTCTTCGGAGGCCTCTCATCGATCTTCACGTCGCAGCTCTGGAAGTGCACCGGGTACGTGCCCAAGAAGTTCAATTTCCGATACAGGGAGTTCCCTTGTTGGGAGGAGGACGAGGAGAAGAAAGAGGGGGAGGAGGAGGCCGAGAACCCGGCCAACAGAGGGGCTGATGTGCTATTCTCCCTCTCCAAGGAGATCATTCCTTATGTTCCGATGAAGAAGTTTGATGCGGCCATCAAGGAGGGAGAAGGGAAAGTCTCAAGTGGCAGCCGCTCATCCCTGAGTTGCAGAAAGAAGGATAGGAGCAGGCTTCGGACAGTTGGGCAGGCAAATGTTGCTAAGAAGAGGAGGGAGGAGCCAGGAGAAACAAAGGACTGGACCGGTAAGAAGAAGACTAGGAGTTCTGCTGAGAAAATTGCAAGTGATACTAAGAGGAGAGGTTGGTATCTTTGCATTCATTGCTCTCTTTTTGTTGCAGAGCAGCTTGTGTGAGTAAGATGCTAATGCTTGTGTTGATACTTCTCTTGCTGGCTGTCGTGATTGTGCAATTTGCCAGGTTCTGTACCTTTCACTGGTATGAAGAAATTCGAGTTCCAAAAGGACAAGGATCTCCAGCTTGAAGAGGCAAGCGTTCCAGGTCCAAAAAGTGAAGATCAGACAGAAGAATTACACTCAGCATCCTGTTTTGCTGGTCAGCCAAAAGGAATGGGTCACAGTGACAAGCCCAAGCACCTACTTGCTGATAGTAGTATGATAGCGAGAGAGGTGAAGGTTGAGAAAGTTGACCAGCTGGAAACTGTAAAAACCGAGAAAAGTGATAATTCTCCAAAAATGGATGTTGCATCTCGAGGTGGCACAAGTCAAATTGCAAAAGAATCTAGTACAGATGAGGTATCATGTCTGTTTATCGTAGATGCTTTTATCTATATAAATATTAAGCGTGACTTAATATTTTGCTGGTTAACTGTTCAAATAAGTTTACCTGCATCCCCTATAGTGGAGAGAAAGAATGTTGAGATAGACGCATAGGAATACTAGAAAGGATGAAAAAAGATAAATTCATGAATAATTAGGTATAGTTCTAAAAGTGAGTAAAATGAGGAAAACCTTTTTAAGATGGTAATTGCCTGGTTAAGAGGGGGTGAGTTGACTAGAATTAATGTCTTGAGGAGAAGTAAAGAGAGATCTAAGAGAACTTTATTAGAAATAAAAACAAAAGTTTCAGTTCTCTTATTGCTGACCCAAATAGTGGATGTTATCTTTATTGTACAATGTGAATTGGATCACTCAGTAGACTTATGTTGGCTGGGTAATTTCTGATATAGAGAAGAGAGAGAGAGAGAGAGAGAGAGAGAGAGAGAGAGAGAGAGAGAGACATTCAGAAGAGTGAGAACATTCATGGAAATCATTACCAAAGGGCTAAAACAATCTTGAAATAATGTGTTTTAGAACATTTAAATACAATTCGTTTGAGGATTAATGTCCAATTAGACTATCCTGTAAATGAACATTCAAGAAATGATAATTTCGTGATACTCGTTTTTAAATTTAAATGTACAATCACAGAGATTCCAAAATTTTGAGAAGATTAATCATTTAGAAAAAGCTTATTCTTATTGATATGTAGGGGAAGGGAGATATTTGATGATACCTAGAATTATCTTCTCCAAGTTAAAATCAGAAAGGAACAATAAATTTTTCAATATCTTTGCAAATCATGGCTTTAAATAAAAACTGTTTATGTGTCTCTGAACAAAGTTGTGGGAGTGAAGGGGTCAACAGTCGATTTTTGCATGAGTGAATGAGTGAGTGAGTGAGTGAGAGAGAGAGAGAGAGAGAGAGAGAGAGAGAGAGGATGTAGTGCATGTTGTGCTGATGGAGTCTGTGAGGAACTTGATCAAGCAATTTCCAGAGTGATAGAACAGCGAAAAAGTTTTTTATAAAGGATATTGGGAGGAAAAACAATAGAGGTCCAAGATTGGGGTTAAAATGAAACAAGCTACATATTTCATGATGTTATACATCATATCTTAATCAAATCAGTCTGTTTGGGTTAAAATGAAATTACCTAGATATTTCATGATGTATATATTTCATAACCTATCTAGATTTGGGACATTGCAGACAGAAATAGACTCCACACTGACAAAATATTGCCTGCTACTTCGAGAAAGGGGTTCTTTCTTCTCCCTGTGTTTCTCTCCAAAGATATGCTTGTATGATGTATTCACATTCGTCTTACCTTTTATATTTGGCCTATATTTAGACATTGCATAAAAAAGTTTTAAGTTAAGATCCCATGTTTGGTACTTACTAGCCAGTCTCAAATTAATTTATGTAGGCTTAGGATTGTGCTTAGTTGCTGAATGCTTGGATGTAAGATCATGTTTTAGACTTTAAGGCAACCTACTAAGGCATTGCAGAATGCTTTCATGGTTTACTCAACTATTAACTGGTAGATAGGCACAGTTTGTCTGTGACCTTTCAATCTTCTGTTTTCTTCAATGTTCTCTGTGATGTTGCTTTTCTCAGTAACTTAAATGTTTAATTATTCTTGGTTATGCTTTCTGCTGAGTTGCACAATTTTTTGTTAGACTTGCTACTGGACATTCCTTTTTCATTAAATTTTTCTGCTAAATATGTGATGCTTTGGACGATAAATCATGCTTCCACTGAAATATTTACTTAGGTTAGTAGCAGAGCCATGTACTGCATGAAAGAACCCAAGGATGAGAGCAATTTTGAAGGGCGTCTAGCTAAGGTTTCTTCAAGTGTTGTGATGGACTCAGGAACCTCAAAGCCTGCCAGTGCTGATCTTGCAAATGGTTGTAAAGAATTGCTAGACAAGCCAGTACTTTCAGGCTCAAAAGATGCAGTGATATTAAGCACAAAAATGGATGCAAATGAAGTGAAAATTGAAGGTGCTGATGACCTGTCAACAGGGAATTTAAATTTCACTGCTCCTTGTACAGTTGCAAAGTTGCCTGCTATAGACAGCCAACAACATGGGCAATTATTGAATCAGTTATCTGAGGGTATTCAGGACCAAGAAAACAAATCTAGTTTTCCATCTCATGGACATTGGTCTCAGGATGTTAGCAGAGAGTGTAATGAATTTAAAGATAGTATAACTTCAAGAACTGGTGAGCTTCTGAAACATTGCAGTCAAGTGGAGAATTCAGCAGAACAAAAAGGCACACTGGAGATAGGACATGGTACAAAAAATTTTAATGAATCTACAAACTCAAGATTGCAAGATTTGAATAGTTTAATTCCTGATGCAGTTAATTTGGCAGTAGGTGTCATAAAGGATTCTTCAACTTCATTTTCACCAGTTGTCACCAAGCTATCTGTTCCATGTACAAACATGTCTTCCAGTACGTCTACATCCTCAGCTGGTAAGGCAAGCCATTTAACCAAACAAGCACGAGCAAAGGTGAGCACAAATACTGCTGCCAAGAAAGAAGGTGCACCAACTCCAGCTGGAGAAAATATGGGAGAGATTTTAGAAAATCCGGCAAAAGGTCAGTCAAAAGTTTCCCTATTTTCTGGATCTAGGCCATCAAAAACTAGTAGAACATCTTATGATTCTGCCTCTGAGCATCTGGTATCAGATTCAAAAGAAGAATTGCCTTTTCAATCTTCAAAAGCTTCCGGCAAAGAGGACAGAACAGCAGTTTTACGCACTCATGATGTTGCTGGTTCATTGCAGTCCCAAGTAGCTTCTGTTCAAATAAAGCAGACTTCCACAAACCTGTCTCATAGAACTGAAAGAAGTCATCAGTCAGCTCCATACACTTCCTCAAAAGTTCTAAGCACCTCTATTTTTATGCATCCATCTGCATCAAGCAATGCTACCACGACTTTAAGTGATGAAGAGGTAAGATGACAACTTGCACGTAGCTACCAGTCTATTTATCCAGGGTTCTTAATTTCTTTTCATCTTTTGTCAGCTCGCACTATTGCTGCATCAAGAATTAAACAGCTCTCCTAGAGTTCCCAGGGTGCCACGTGTGCGGCAAGCTGCTGGCATACAGTCAACCCCCACCACCGGCATGAGTGTGCTTTCCAAACGCCCTTCTGTTTCTGGGGGAAAGGATCAAGTCTCGGTGAGACTGCTTCTTCTATTAAACTTCTATTTTAACTGTATATTCAATGCCTATTCCTATGTGAACTGTCAAAATATTGTCTTCAAACTGAGTTTAGGGTTACTAACATTGATTTAGTTAATTTTAGGTATTCAGAAGGAAAAACAAAGAAGATGCATCGAAATATGTTACCCGCAATTCTCAAGAGTTAAATGATGAGAGCAGGAAAAAGGGTAGGTTGTCATCTTTTCCAGACCAGAGACATCAGCAATCATCCATCTCATCAGAGAAGAAAAAGGAATCACAGATTAGACCTCCTGACTTGGCGTTAATAAAGAATATTTCTCTTGCCTCTGGTGAAGGTGAAAAAAGTGATCCTTTTTCCTCATCTGAGGTTAGTGAACATATTACTTCTATAGCATGCAGCTCACCTAGGGATATTCCGAGAGATGAAGGTGGTGTTATTGTGCGCACTTTGCCTGGTAGGTTCCCAATTTCATTTCTTTCATAAACAACTTGTGTCATTTGTCTAGTGATGCAAATTCACTTAAAGCATCAACCTGCAGGATTGATAGATGAGATTATGAGTAAAGATAAGCACATAAGGTATGAAGAGCTGTGCAATGCTGTTCGCCCGGTATGGTTTAATATCTCTATCACCTTAGTGGAACTTCATGGTGGCCATTTTACCGTCCTGTTTCATGTGCCTCTTCTCTTTTTTGCAGCATTGGCATGATTTAAGAAAACCCAATGGCGAGCGGTATGCTTATCCGAGTTATTTACATGCGGTCCATGATTGTCTGAGGAACAGGAGTGAATGGGCTCATCTAATAGATCAAGGTCCTAAGGTATTGAACCATCAAATAGAGGAATGGTGCATGCTATTTTGCTTCAGCTCCTATCTTTTTAAATGGCTAGATGTTGCTTTCTTTTCACTGAAAATTAGACCATTCTATGGTCATCGCTCTTTGATTGCTTTGATTTATTCCTATCTTATAGGAAATCCAGATTTAGCTTTAATTACTGTGCTCTTTGAATACAGAAATTGTTCTCTAAGATTTTTCTCCCATCTAATAATATGCAAAAGACTTTTTGTGTCCTCCTTAGGCCAGTAGGGAAATTGCTAGATTAATGCTTTTGATACATGTTATTAAACACAGTATCAAATGCCATCCCAAGTATGAGTTTCTGCTGTCCAAATTTATCAAAGGGCTTTTTGTTTGTCGGAATATAGACAGGATAATTAATGGGAGAATGTACTTTGGAGGCCTGTATTATTTTGATCGCCAATTTTTTCAGTACCAGACACTACATAGAAAGGGGATTGCCACTGTCGACAAGGTTTTGGATTTGAGGGATTGTGACTTGTCTCTTTTGTCTTCATTTTATTTCGTTCCCCGTCTTACTGCCTAGGGAAGCCCCCAGAAGTGTTCTTGGTTCACAGATCAAGATTGGAATGCCATCATAGCCACAGCTTGTGATCTATCATGCTGTGGTGTTTGATAAAGGATCTTTCTGCCCCTGCCATCATAGTCACAGCTTGAGCTCTCTCACTTGGATCCCATCTGAGAAGGGACAAGACGGGTAAAAAAGATAAGTGACGTTAAGGGGAAAGAAAATCTCTGTGTATAGGGAGGTATGGAAACAGTAGATATTATAACCCGGAATCTTGAGTAATTCCTGTAGGGGTAATGAATGCAATTAACAGGGAATCATATTTCTTATGGTAATGTAATCATAATAATATTGTGACTTTACAAACATTAGGAATGCAAGACATCTGTTCCAATTCCAGTTCGAAGCCTCTTTTCATATTACCAAAAACACCCTGATATTTAACCGCTTTTTCCGGATCATCAAACTATGCAACACATCTCATAATGCCTCAGGCATCATGCATTTGCAATCTGTGGGTATAATACACCATGCGAGTGTAATTTTCATCAATATTTTTTAATTATTGATTTACAGTATCTGGTTTATAAAAAAAAAAGTCTCTCTTGTTAAACATGGATAATTTTGCTGCATGGACACCATCTTGTGCTTTTTTTTTTTCCTCCATATGAATTTCCATGACGAGCTAAATCATGTTTTCCAGATGTGTGTGTGTGTTTTTTCCTGTGTGCTTGCAAAAAAATTGTTGAAGATTGAACGGAATGGATCGTTTGTTCCAGACAAATTCAAGCAAGAAGAGGAGGAAGGCCGAGGTTGACCCTGACGTGGCAACAATTGAATCTGAAAATGAAAAAGCAAGGACCAGAGCTTCAAAGGAAGAAGACAACGCGGTGGACTCACATAGAGAAGATTTTCCAAAGCGCAAACGCAATGCGCGGAAGCGTAGGCGACTTGAGCTACGAGGAACCGGTGTGATGGAGGAGGGTAGGAAGAGGCGGAGCCGAGCTGCCGTTTCAGATTATTACTCTGCCGCATTGTCTCATTCGAGCAATGAGGGCAATGAATCCCTCTTCAGCGAGGACGAAAGCCAAGTGGCCGGACCACATGCTGGTGGGACCGAAACCTCTAGTTCTAGCTCAGACGACTCCACTTGATGCTCTCAGCTGAGCTCAACCGCGAAGCCAACTATGGGGGATGTAGCTTGTCCTTTCAGGTCCTGATCGATCCAGACTATGACGAAGGTTTCTTTTTGTGACACAACCGTGCATTTTCTATCACCCGTTACTCTCGATCGTCTTCAACCATGAACTAGGGACCAAAACTATGTGTTGAAGGCAAAGATTGTCACCAACTTTGTTGCAGCAGGGTTTAGGATCGTCTTCAACCCGTTACCTCTGATGTCGGTGGATGTCATTAACCCAAAGAAGTTGGCTGGCAAGTGTAACATTAGTGTACATGTAAAAATTGTGCCTGCTTGTAGTCTGAAACTTGTGTTAGCATGCCAAGACAAAAAGAGCATATGATTGCATAGCAAACTCGCAGGTCGTAGTAACTTTTTCTGGGCAGTTGGTTTATTATCCCTTTTTCTTTTCTTCAAGGAAACTTTTTCTCAATCAAATGAACTGTTCTTCATACATCATCTCACTGCTCTCTACTGTCCCCTATTGTGGCATGGATACTGACGAGCTTTAGAGAGCTGATGCAATTTGTGCTTGATGGCTGAAAGAGAATTAATGGTCGAGTGCAGCTTTATCTGAGAATAATGTGTGAGTTCATTGTGCGTGTTGATGGATTGGCCGAGCTGTTGGTACAAGTAATATTCCATGTTATGTTATAAACAGAATTTAATTATATAAATAACATTAAATGCATTTCTTATAATTTATTCACAATGGAGACTAGACATGAGAATATATATATATATATTTATGCCCATCACATCCAGCAGCTCCGTGTTGATCCAAGAGGTTGCGGTGCGCATTTGAAAAGAAAGGGACATGTGATTATTCTTGATATCGGGATTGTGATTTTCGATAAAATCAAAGTTATATAATTATGATTTTTGATATCGAATTGTCACGTTTAAGTCATATAGTTAGATCAACCTCTTCGTAACCTCACAAGCAAATTGTTGTCGTTGTTCCGTCAATGTGTAAACTCAAGATTTTATGTGCAAATATTAAAACAAATACTTAAAAAGATATTACAATATGTAAAGATAGACTTTACAAGTTCTAAACGATCTTATAACAAAACGATCGAAGATAAACCATCACGCACAAATATCTACATGACATTATTGCATAATCAAACAACAAAGATCCAAAGTATACCATCAACAAAGATCCAAAATATACCATCGTGCACAAATACCTACGTGATATTATCGTAAAATCGAGCAACAACCTATCCTTGGATACCTACGTGATACTATCTTAAAATCGAGCAACAACCTATCCTTGGACACTATCCAAACTCCCTCTGGCCACATGCAACACAAGCGTCTCAAGAGTTTTTAGATGATTGATATTTTTTTTTATCACTTTTTCTCATTAAATATCCTTCAATTTACATACAATCAAAGACTCTTGAAACCCAATCGTTTCAAGAGTTTGAGAATATTTTGAGACAATCACGCACAAGCAACAAGCTATGCTTATAAGGCAAAATACCATAAAACTCAATCAATATATCATCTAAGACATGAACGAAACCAAATAAACATAAATATTACATCAAACATCTTTGTTATTATCAAACCTATTGCAAACCTTAATGGCTAAAACATAAACAAAATCGAAAAGCATAAAATATTCATCACACAGATGATATTATTATATCATAGTATTATTATTATTATTATTATTATTATTATTATTATATTTCTTAAATCAGGGCATCAGAATTTAAGTGGTGGAATGAAAACCCATGGAGCCAATTTTGACTCACAAATGATTTATCTTAGCAGAAATGCCAGAAATAATCATCATTCATGATTGCAAGTAAGGGATCAACAAGTGGAAAACATCACAACAATGAAATACATTCCACCAGCAACATATTTACAGAATGAAAAACTAGATTACAACATCAAATCTTCCCCCCATCTCTGCTTTCTGGTACACTGTTCATACGAGGTTCCGAAGGCAAAAAGAAAAATGAACAGCCAAAACAGCATCCAGTAAACTGACATAAATCCACCTCAAAGCCCTAAAAATTGAGATCATCATACCGTGTTCAACATGCCCGAAGCAAGATTGGACCTACCCATGTATTGAGCATGTCACTTAGTGCAACCTGTACCTCAGTAGACCCATGCTCGCAGCTTATCAGACATGAAAGAAGGGGGAAGAACAAGGCCAGGTTCTTTCTGAAGGGGGTATCACCCAGTCCAGATATGGCGTGCAGAGCTGACACAACAACGGGTGCCCGAGCTGCGAGTTCTCTTCGCTTGCCAGAACCAACTGGGATGAGCCAGTGAGTTCGAGGTTGAGTGCCAGTTGAAGCTACAACGGGCTGCCCTTTAGCTGCTTTAAGATACACCTCCAGGACCTCTCTGCAGAGTTGAACAAGGTGTGCTTCCACTTCTACATCACCATTCAGAGGTCGGTCCACAACGCTGTTCTGAAGCAGAACAAGGCATAAGTGGTATGACTCGTTCTCAAGGCGTAGCAACGGAGGATCCTGCATCTGGGTCAAGGAACCAAGCTCCTGTAGCTTGGATCTTAGGTCGGCATCGCTGTTCACCTTGTGTGCATGACATGCCACAGCGTGCAATGCTTCAAAAAGTAAGAGTTCATTCTTAGCTGATATTTGTGCTCTGTACATGTTATATATCTCCATCACAGCCTGCAAATGTTAAACCCTCAAGTAAAAAATTCACGCATGAATCATATTCGACTCTCCATTCTAAATAAGTCATAGAAAAAAAAGTATGCATTTTATACGTCTAGATGCAAGCTGCCAAGAGAAACCACAGCTATATATATTAATATGCACAACATATACAGGAAAAAGCAACCAGGTCATATAACTGCAAACAAGATCAATTATCACCCAGCACATTCCATTTACATCAGAATCATATATATGAACGATAATGAGAAAATGGAGAACTCGAGTTTGGCATCTTCTTAAAAGAAGAGGTGCTTTTAAGTAGGGAGCTTGGGTAATAAAGACTGAGTCTGAACCAACCTGCCAGCAGGTCTTGATACGTCAACCTGGTTCTGACCCAGCAGGTTGGCATGTTGACCCAAACTGACTCAGTTTATTAATTAGCATCTTGGCACCTCCATTTATCCCAATCTTTTCCCACTAAAAAAAGGAGAGGCCTCCTTGTGTTTGAATATTTTCCCCCTCTTCTAGAGGTGTCCAGATCAGGCCCAATCCAAACTAATTAGCGTCTTGGCACCTCCATTTATCCCAATCTTTTCCGACTAAAAAAAGGAGAGGCCTCCTTGTGTTTGAATATTTTCCCCCTCTTCTAGAGGTGTCCAGATCAGGCTCAATCCAAACCCCATTCAGTGTCCAGGTCCTACCTGGATCAGGTCAGGTCCTATCCAGGTCACCAGATTAGGACCTCACCCTCCTGACCCTCTGCAAGATTTTCCAGGGTGAACCTCCAGCCTAAACTGATGGCAGAACTGACCAACACAGGTACGTTCAGTAGCTACATTTGATTGAGCAGATGTGAGGACGTAAGCATCCAAGTTTTACCCAGAAAGAAAAAGAAAGATGATAGGCTGGGCCACACTTATCATGTTTAACTCACCTACAAACACCAAAATGGGTCAAGAAGGCCTCACCAGAAGCCAAACCTGACTGAGAGGGTCATTAGGCCTTGACTTGGACCAGACAATGTCTCAATTTGAACAAGTCGGGTCCATGTCCAATCGGGTTGACCCAACAGGCTTGGTTTGGAATTAACAACCCTACTCAAAAGTAATTGAATTTGATTTAGAAGATGACTTTGCATAAGTCAGAGTCCATTCAACAGTCCTGGGATCTTATCAACAACAACAAAGAAAACTAAAGGAAAACACCTAACCCTTATTAAGTTGAAGAAAAGTGATCATTCTGTGACATAAATGAGAAAAACAACCCTTATTGCAATTTTTAATTGATTTAGTTATAGAGAACAGCATCTTCCTAATTGGTAGGTCCACTGCTCAGTTCTAATGTTTATAATCATGTCCAAGGAGAGACACATACATATGCAATTGTGGTGATAGGCCCACTCCACATCAATACCAGTTTGTAACAACCTGCACTACCTGATCAAATTGTTTAAGTTGAACAATACACATAATCATGAACAGAAATAGACAAGAGAATCAGTTAATCCAACCTTTGTGAATTGGATTTTGATAAAGATTAAAGCTGTAGTTTGCATATATTTACAAGGTATGCCAAATTCTATTAGAATAAGTAGCTTCCTAATGCACATGGTTAGGATGCTGCTTCACGATCTACAATTGTCCCTCCATTTGTCTGCATCCTTAAGCAACCAAAAGGGTTGAAATTTTTTTCCCAAATGATAATAGAAAAGACTAGATGAATTTAATATTAAAATTCTCTCTCCACCTCACCTGCTTTAGCTGGCTTTGACTCCACCTTTTCAAAAATGCCAACCATATATCAGCTTGGCAACTTGGCCTACATGACCTTTTCCAGCAACCCATCATTTATCCATCCTCAAAGGCAACCTTGACAAACCCTCGTCCTCGATCAACATCCTACTTCTTTGAGAGACACCCCATTAAATTAGGCTACTAGACGCCTGCTATTCTCAATATATCCTCATCCTCCAACTACCTATTTTCCCTTGTACTTCACCTTGTTTGTTCTCAGCGAAAAAAAAGGTGGCAGATTCCAGAACAGGATAACCCTGTTGGAACCAGCTGAAAATCAACTAAGCATGAACCAATCTTGGACAATTTCTAGGCTAGACTGTCAAAGCACTGACTGAACTAGCTGAAAATTGACCAAATTCAGCCAAAATGGATTGCTATTAGCAGATCCGACCAATTTCCACAGTATCATTCAAGAAATGGAAGTTAAAGGTGAGGTCAAGGAGTACAAAGGAACCTGAGAAGTTTCACCCTGACACTATCACTGTAATGACAGGCATGAAAAGAAGGTGAAAGAGGACGAGGTCCGAGAGGAGAAGATGTAAGAAAATTTGAGACCCCTTTAACAGGGTTGTACAGACCAATCCAGCCTAGGTCAAGCTTGAGCTATTAGCAAATACTAAGCCAGACTGCACATTTAGCTACCATCTCTCTGGTTGCCCATCTGATTTAACTGGCCAACATTCTTGTTACAAATAAAACTCTCCAACGGGCAAGCACCGAAAAATGCTGATAACATGAACATGGGGCCTCATCATGAATTGTGCTGTAGTATCATATCAAATAGTTTAAACATAAGCAATAAACTAAAGTACCATAAAAATCCATAGTATGTATGCAGTTGTTTGTATCTTAACTTAAAGTGCAGAAAACATTATCCAATTGTGCCTTCGAATTTGTGAATATACATGAATAAATAAAGTCAACAAATGTATATGAGCTACTTAATATTGCTTTGTGAATATCTAGGAAACAAACCCATCAAATAGTCAAAAACCTCTCATATATTAAGCATATATGAATAACATGATAAATGAATATTATTTTGAGGCCTAAATCAAAAGAAAATGATTGGAGATGAAATTGTAGTTGAACTGTTGCACAAAACTAATATAGCATTTAGTTTCTCATAATATCTAGTCATATTACCTAATATCCTTGCTTATTTCCCATTAGAGCGTCAGCCTTTCTTTTGTTTTTTGCTTTATTATTTGCCCTTCTTGTCTTTATTCCCTCCTCATATCATTTCTCTATCTTCTCCAAGTTACTAAGTACATCTAGTAGAAGGGTAGGTGATCAGTTCTCCCACCTTGTAAAGCTTATTAACCTCAGAGATTAAGATGCTTTCCCATTTTCTAACAAGATCCATAATCAAGTAGGAAATGCCATCATAGGGAGAGAGTCACTGACCTGGATTAAAAGTAATTGAATGGCAGCACGACACTTGGCATCACCAATTGCAGAATATAAATTTCTCGTTCTCAGGCCTTCTGAATCATCATCTATTGATCCCCTAGATTCACCATTCTCTTGCATCAGAGGAGAATTCCCATTGTCTGATGCTGCATTATCAAGATGAGCTCCAGATGAAATATATGAAAAATCAGGGAGAGTGGCTTTAGCAGCTTCTTTCAAAGACAAAACAACAATCTCCCACTTGGTCTCAACAAATAAAGGCCCTGCACTGCTCATTAAGCGAACAAATGCTGTAATGCCAATGCCAGCAAGGCTTTGATGAGGACGCTTAATCAAACTTGTCAGCAATGTCAAAACCTTTTTCAGAAGTGGATTTACTGTGTCATAAAATTTCACAAACAAGTCCACAACTAACTGAAGAGCCAGCTTGCATGTTTCATAAAGCCAAGCATCTTGATCGAGCTCTTCCGTATCATTTTCTGACCCTTGTCCTTGTGGAATTCCCCTAGGGGTATCAACGTCATGTCTTACAGAGTCAAATATAGGGAATAGGACTGAATCAAACACTTTCTCCCATAAGGGCAATGAAAAATGATGACCACAATTTCGTAATGTATCAAATAGCACTTGCAAGGCACTTTGTCTAATATCAGGTCTTAGGTCAAAAGTGAGTTCCGATAAACCTGCAAAAGCAAGAAAAGAGAATCCTTGAGAAAATATTGCTTAATAAAAGGTTCCGATAAAACTGCAAAAGAAAGAAAGGATGATCCTTGAGACAATATTATTTGCTAACTTGTAAACAGCTTCCCTAAATGTAGCACTAGCAATTAAAACCAAACACATAAGTATCATAGATGTGTTTTTAATCATATAGAATAAGCAAAAAAAATGTATGCCACCTGCTAAAAGTGGAAACCATAAGTGTAGGTGGTCATCCTTGTCAATGATCAATGGAGTATCTTGTTTTTCATCCTTTATAATGTGTGGTGAAGGGGGACCATTATTCGCAAAAGCCTCCTTGTTCTTGTATCTTGCAGAAGCACCAATATCTCCTTCTGCAAGCTTAGCCGCACAGAACCGAAGAAAAGCAATTGCATTGAGACTAATGTCTTTGTTAAACCTACTATTAGTAAATGCAATTAAACAATTAACACAATCAGTAAAGGTGGTTGTTTCCGTTTCAGTTATGTAGGGGAAGTAATCCCGTAAAATCTTCTCAATGATCTCAAAGGCCAGAAGGACTATATTTTTGTGATCATCATATGATGCAGTTGCAAATACCTGCAATATATACCATTCAGTTTGTTAACTCGATCAACTTCAATAAGACAAATACAACATCTAAGTCATACAACAAGTGAATGCCATGATAACTTTCCAGCAATCTAAAATTAGCAGAAAGAGGAAAATAAGTACCATGAACATGCTTTTCCACCCAGACTTGACATTACTAACACGAGCCAACACCATCTGAGAGAAACATCTGATGATCAGCTCTCTGATCTCGACAGCTCTGCTTTTCCTCATAACAATAACAAATGGTTTCATGAACTCATTTTGGAAGTTATAGTTGGCCAATTCTTTTCGCTCCAAGAATTTCATAGCCAATTGACGCAAGGAATCCATTGCAAAGATTGCAATTGAAAGGTTCTCAGAGCAGCCAATGGTAACAAAAAATTCAGACAACACACTCCAAATGCTTGACCACACAAGCCTGATACGGTTCATATTGTAATGTCTGTACAAAAGAAATCAATCAAACAGGTGCTAAATTGATATATGCAACATCAATAATAAAATAAGGGTAATTCTTATGCATTCTACATAAAGAATAAAATGAGGGTAACTTCTTACGCGATCTCGACTATTTTTGTCAGACTGAAAACACGAGGATCAGATGCAGAGCGTAGTTCCTCCATTGAAACCTTACAGAGGGCTTTAACAAAATTAATTATTGCCTCGCTGTTTAACTTTTCACTTCGTACAAATATGCGATTCACTTCAGCAATTCCAACTTGTTCCAACAAGTTCAAATTGGAAATTAAATTATTCATCTGTTCAGATGTAACAACTCCAGAAGCCTGACCACTGACCCCAGCACTATCATAGGTACCTCTTCTGGCAACAACAGATGAAGGTCCTTTTTTCTTCGTTGTAGTTAGGATTGATGATTTGGTTTGATTAGATGTGTCAAGTTCAGTCTGTTGTATTGTGAAAAATGTGGCATCCGGAGGAGCTCCCTCTCCCAAAAGATGCAAATGTTCAAATCGAGAAACACATGTCAAAACATGTTCCCAAGCTTCTTGAAGGTAGTTACCATCTTCATCTGCGATGTATAAAACAGCCTGGAAACATTTTACAAAAAGGATAAGTCATCTTAATTTCTGAAAATTAGCTTCAGAAAGCCATTGAAATTGCAGTTAACTGAATGCAATAGATTTTAGAAACTGTGAGAAGATAGAACCCATACATTCCAATTATTTCACATACAAGCATACAAAAAGATAACTCAAATGTCAAAGAACTAATCTTGATGGTTTCTTTATCCCAAATTGCAGTGATTAATGCAGCAAAAGAAAAAAAATGAAGGTGCAACTCAACATGTGTATTAGCATGGCGGTACCAGCGGCAGACAGGACCCAGTGAGTTAACAAAACTTTTGATGGACAGTCACCTTTTAGCTAGCTATTAACTGTACCCTTCAGACCAAACCAGTCTTGAATCTTCCTTGATGTTGGCTTAGATTTATTTTTTGTTTACATATCTATTGAACCTAATGCTTTCTCCTTGTTCTGTTAGAATGGTTGTTTATATATGGAAAGAACTTTAAGAGGCACCAAAATAAGGATCAACCTTGGGGTCAAAATGTGGAGTTGTCGATTAAGAATTGCTGAATCTCTTGTACTTGCTAAGACCAGGGTTTGAAAAACCACCAGGACTGGTATGAACCAAGCAGTAAGCATCGGTCCAACAAAGCCCCAGACAGCAGACCAGCCCATTTCATGCAGTTCAATTCCGGTTCAAGGTTATTGCATAAAACCCTCTCTCTCTCTCTCTCTCTCTCTCTCTCTCTCTCTCTACTTTTATGAAAAGTAGACTTGTATGCCAGCCCATGTCATGTTGCTTTGTCATCTAAAATAGAAATGGGAGATGAGTTCATTTGAAAAATCTCTGGATGTTCAATGCTAGATTCATTGCAGGCACCCATAATTAGAGTATATACTGAACAATGATTCTATAAGTAAATAGATGATGTTCTTAGTTAACTATATACTGTGTTAACAACTTGCTAAAATTGCTCTAAGCAAGGCATAACTTATCTGAACAGTGATGTAGATTATCAATGTATAACAAGCCATAGTTCCTCTACTGGACTTTAAAATAAATATCTTTAATATCTTAAAAATGAGAAGACCAAGATTGTACCCAGGATCTCATGCTCAGGCCACAAGCTATATTAAGATGAAACAGATTATACTCTAAAGGTACATGACTTGAGGCTTTAATTAGTTTGCTTAAACAATACTTCCAATATATGCATGTTGTGAACTTGGGAAAACATAATGCTGCTCATAATGCTGCTCAAACATCGAGATTGTAATTCACCAGATCCAACCAACAAATAGTCATCTTAAAACTTATTTGTTACCATGGCCTTCTATCTAAAGATAGCATCATAATGGAAGATTTTTTATTTTTCTTGAGGGCCAACATCATCTTCTGGTATTATGTTACTCATCAATCTCTGGATTTTAAGCCACTCATGGCTGTGACTAATAATATTATACATTTTTAGAAGTTTAGGACATTAACAAGGAAAAAAGAACATACGAAAAGAAGCTTAAAATGTTATGCTCATCATATTTTTCCCAGCGTAATAATAAAAAAGAATTCATATTACAGGACAAAAAATTGAGTATGTCTATGATTGATCCACTTGACCTGTCTACATCAGGTGAAAAGTGCTTATGTGCTCTCCTTCCAAGTTAGTGTCTACAATCTAAAATATGCACCATATAGACATCAAGGTTTTCTCATATTTGGTAAATGCAATTTGAAGAAATCAATGTCTTGTAGGATACAACCAGAAGCATTAATAAGAGCACCATTGATAAAGTTTAACATCATCTAAAGCTATTTTGAAAAAGAAACTATGAGAAGGAAAAAAAAAGGTCAACATCAAGGAGCAAACCATAATAAGTAAATGTCATCAAAGATTGAGTTCAATCTCAGGAACACATGCAACTATATATACATATACTCTGAAAGTACATAAGCTTAAGAGAAAAGTTTCTTAAAAAAGCATTTTTTTCGACTAAAAATAAAAACCTATGGAACTTAAAAACAAACCTTAATAGCATCAATGTTTTTCTGCTTGATATCTGCTGCTGAATGAAGGGATGTAAACTTTGCGAGTGAAGTAACAAAAGCATCTCTTTGAGTCTCCATAGACATTACTGCTGTAACATGGACCGCACTACGAAATCCTTCGAGGCATAACGATATGACTGTTTCATCGTCACTCTGGTCAAGAGGAACACTAAAGGCAGCAAGCATTGGGGCCCAGCATACCTCGATCATAAACCTTAAAATTACCACATCCGTTGCAGAGTAATATGCTGACCTATATTCACAAATAAAGCAACTTGAACTATATATTTTATACAAATTTTAACATTAACCTGCTAATATATTGGCAAAACCAAGGATCAAACTATTATAGGAAAATTTGAATTTTGTTTGAACACTTACTCAGATTTGCGAGCTTTTTCTTTAAACTGCTCTTGCATGTGCCTGATCATATCATCACTAGTCTCTGTTGATGAATGTCGCTTGCGTATCACAATGTTTAAAATGCCATCCAAGCCAAGAATCTTGTTTGAATTTGAAGATTGTATTTGTTGAGGAGCCAAATTATCCTCTTTCATCTTGATTTCATTCTTGGAAATTCTGTCATACAGGGATCTCAAATATTCTTCTGGCAGATCCTTTCCATCATCGATACCTCGGTTGTTTCTTATAAAGTCATCTGGTGACATCTGCATAAACAACAATATTTGCATTATTGCTCCATAACCTACAGAAATTCAAGCATATAATGAGTTTTTGCAAACAAAGGATAGACCTTGTTTTTCACCGTCGGATTATGAGCATCGGTGTTGAGCATTATTACAGAGTAAGCAAGCACATAAGCTGTATCTGCACTTGTAAAAGCCTTAGGGTTGCACTTACAGTAGCGCTCAGCAAATTTTTCCATGATGCGATCAATCTTTTGTGCCTCACCAGGCAATCTAAAACCTTGTAGGAAACATCTGATTGCTTCATCAAACTTCATCCCTTCAAAATCGAATGAATCCACATATGCATGCATGACTTTCAGGGATAAATCTTCTCTCTCTCCTAAATAGTCACCAATTAAAGTCTTGTTTAAGCCCGATGCACTTTTCAGGAAAGCAGCTATTTCCTCAGGTGAGTCACCCACCTTCTTTGCATTAATAAGAAATTCAATGCCTTTCTTAGGTTTTTGATTAAAAAGTGAAATACCTTCCTGCAATTTATAATTGCATTAAAAGAACTTAACAAACTCATGTTAGATAGTTGCATTAAAATTACCACAAAAATCAAACCCATGTTAGATGAGCACCTGAAGTTCTAGTTTGTAAGCCCTACGCAGCTCAATAGATGCAACTTCTGAGGTTCCATTTGCTGTTTCAGAGTGAGAATCACTTACTTCAGCAGGCTCCTCACTGTTGCCATTTCCCAGAGGAAGTTCATTACTACCACCAGTATTGCCATCTGCGGTTTCTGTATTTTGGGAGTAAGGATCAGGAATTCTCAATTGTTTGTTCATCCAATCTCCCATTGACCTCAAAATTGCCACTAGACACTTCATAGCTTCAAACTTCATTGTAACATCTTGTGGTGGTACCAATGTTGTGGGAGCCCCTGGGGGAGGCCCTTGAGCAGTTTTAAGCAGACCGTTTACCATCCTAACAAAACAAGGAAAATGGGAAACAAATGCAGATGGTCATTTGCTTATGATTATATTCTGCCAATGTTAGCTTGTGTGCCAAACACATCAAAATGAAGAACACATACCTCTCAAAAATATTTGAAGAGTGAACATCACAGTCATAATTAATGAATATGTCCACCAAAATTTGAGAATCTACACAAAGCTTTTCCAAGAAACGAAGCACAATCATCTTCTGCTGGAAAATCGGTTGAGCAACGTTTTCCAAAACTCTAAGTACAATCATCGGAAAGAAAACTCCAATCTCTGCCTTCAATCCTGGTCTAAATCTTGATACCAAGCTCATAAAAATGGAACACGACAGCTGAAAAACAATCAAATGAGCTGAAGCACTGTTCTTCAAAAGGGATAAACATAGATACTGCTTAATAGCACCTAAAAACCTGCTTGATTGAAGGAAATTTCATCAGGTTGGGGCATGTCAATCCAGTTTAATATGATATTGAAAACAAGCTATGTAAAATTTGACAGACAAGAAATAATAACAGTGAATATTGACATTCAATTTTAAAGTACTCAATCAATGTATGCTAATCAAGGGTTGAAGTTGAATACAAGCATACAATCATCTCAGCAGAATGTAACATCAGTTGCCAAAAAAATGCACAGTGTTTATGTGGAAATTAGAATCTGAAAGTTGAGTGTATCTTTCACCCATGTAAACTACTTCGAAATTCTCATGCTATATACTTATGCAAGTTCTATTTTCCTCAAACAAGTTGCAACTTGCAAAGCAGGTGACACTGGAGACTACCTAAGATGCAGCATGATTTTTAATAGCAAATTAACGATCAGTTGAAAAGCCACCGAAATCGACGACACATGGAAAAAACCTATTCCAAACTTCTTGTCCTTGGGCAGGTCATCAAGTTAATCACAATCCCATTGAAGATTTATTTTTATGGATTATGTTACATTCTATGCAGAATTTAGCTTTAGAAAATTAGAAAATAAGTGATAGGTTAGAAATCATACTTTTGTTTGTAAAAGTAAAGTGAATTAGGTGAAGGAAGATCCCAAAAGAACAAAAAGTCAGAGATGACAGTCCCATTAAAGTTTAAAAGAGATTCAAAGATCAATGGGATAGCTTGTAACTTTGATTGATTAGCTTATTCAACAGTATTTTGAGAACTAATAGATGTTTGATAAATGTGGGAGAAGACTTTCGTTAATAAGGAAGACATTCAAAATTGCTCCAGTTATCAAAGAAACTAACTAATAACATAAAAATTATGAAATGGTGCTATGAAAAGAAAAATAAAAGACAGATTTCCTATAATTGGTTTCATACCTGAAATATCAATCCAGAAACTATTTATTTATTGAGACAACTAGTAGAAGCATGTAGAGAGAAGAATAAAGATTTACATAATGGTACTTGTTCACCTATTAAAAGACTGTAACAAGATTTCTAGAAATTTATTTTGGTGGGTTTTAAATATAATGATTATCTAGTAGTTGCATTGACATAATATCTGATATGCATGATAGAGTAATTACTTCTATTAGGATCATAGGTGTACCTAGCAAATTACACATGTTAAACAGAAACTTACTAGAAAAGGTAGAAACTAGGAAAGAAGCACATAAAAGGAGAACATGAAGTGGAACAGTAGTGACCAAGCAAGTACCTCTCACTAGTCCTAAACACAGCTCCTGCATTCTCTAGCAAAATCTTGAGCAGCTCCAAAGCCACAATCTTTCCCTTCATGAGTGCAGGATCAGCCACTGCCTCCTTCGGAGGAGTCTTCATGGAGAGTTTACAGAGGGCCCGGAACACCAGGAAGGCATCACGCCTCAGCTTGTTCCCAATCTGAACCTCTGCTTCATCATCTCTGTCCACCACTCCCTCCGGCCCCAGCTCATCCTTCCTGTCCTCCAGGGCTGTCTTGTACATGCTGATCTCCCAATACTTGGCATCCAGCATGTCCTTGTCCGTCGAGTCCAGAAGGTCAGCAGGGTTGGTGTTCTCGACCGCCGTGGTCTCGAACGCCCCGTCGTGTTTCCTGGCAGACTCAGTACGGGCCAGCGGAGTGGAAGGGTTCAGCACCACATCGATGTCACTGATGATCCTGGTGATGAACCCCTGGACGAAGCTGACGTCCGCGGCAGCAGCGTTGGACGAGCGATCGGCGGGCTCCATCAGCTCGGCGACGACAATCGGCTGGACGGGGACGGTGGAGGAATCGGCCTCCATGCGGCGGAAGACAATGACGAGCATCTGGATGAGCGACGCCTTGGCGGTTGTCTGATTGACGGGGTTCTTGCTACCGAGATAGAGGTCGTAGCAGGTGCGGACGATCTGGAGGAGGGCGTCACCGTGGATACGGAGCGCGGTGGATGTGACGGCAGAGAGGAGGGTCTTGAGAACGAGCAGCTCGAGGGCGTCATCGCCGCCACCGCTGAGGGCGAGGGAGCCGCAGACGGCATCGATGAGCTGGGCGAGAAGGCGAGCGTCGGGGCCGCCGGCGGGGTCGGCCTCGCCGTGGAGGTAGGAGTGGGCGACGAGCCTCTGGACGCAGTCGAGGGCGGGCTCAGCGACGCGGGGGGAGCCAGACGAGCATGCGGCGATGAGGGGGGCGAGGAAAATCTCCGAGTCGGCGAGGGAGTAAACGGCGGAGCCGCCGTCGCGGAGGGGGCCGGGGAGGGAGGAGGAGGAGTTAGGGGAGGAAGGGGAGGGGGGAGGCGGAGGGTGGGAGAGGCGATCGATGAGGGACTTGCACTGGTGGGCGAGCTTGGAGTGGCCTTTGCGCCAGGATGCGTTCTTGACGATCTTCTCGAGGGCGGGTGCGAGGACGAGGGGGAGGCGGGAATCGGCTTCCGGAGAAGCCATTCCCCCAGAATATGATCGAAACGAGGGCGGTAGGAGGCGGCGGCGGGGAGGGGAGATGGGTGTAGACGGCGGCGGGTCGGAGAGGAAACGATGCCGGATCTGGAGAGGGCTTTAGATCTGGTGCACAAGGCTTTCCATGTGCGTAACCGTGTCACACTCGTACAAAATTGCGCCCAAGAATATGATTGATCTCGCGTGGCGTTGGGCTGCTGCGTAGATGCTTTTCTTTTCTTTTTTTCTTAATATTCGAAATGGACATCATGTGATGCAGCTACTTTTCTTTATACTAGAGAATAATTAGTGCTGCTGCTGTCTAAAAGATCGATTTAACTTGTAACACATGTAGATGCGAGTTGATGATGCCACGCACATATTATTGCGTCGATTGGGAACCAAGGAGTATTCAGTGTAAGGGACAACGGCCCATGGGCTGGAGGAGGTCTTCACCATTGTGGCCCAATCGAATAGTTCATCCTTCTCCCTGTAGAGGGCAGAATTCGTCAAAGCTTCTACCCGACTCACGGAGGAACGGTTCGACTCGACAACGATGTTGGTGGCTCGATGGCACCTTTTGTTTGTTGGCCAACACCTTCGCTTCCACTCGATGCAATAATACAGTCCGTCTTGATATGTTGCATGCGTTAGTGAGAGATAGAGAGGGAAACATGTTACACGTTAGTTAGGTGGACACCATATCCAACGGATGAGCCCACATCAAAGAAGCTAACTCTGTCATCATCATCATCATCCAACGGTGCCTACACGACAGTTGCTGCTATCTTGACCACCAACGATGAAGTCAATTGCAAGAATAACACGGATGGTTGGTGTAGAATTACAATGGGGAAATAATTACAGTTTGTCTTCTGCAACAAAGCCAGATACCAAGTCAAAAGTGTCTCCTCACCCATAGTAGTGGGTTACCAGATTGAGAGAAGCATTCATATCAAGCATTATAAATGTGTGTTGAATCCAGGGGAAACTAAAACAGGCACTGCCCACCACCATGATGAGGAAAGGCCATGTTCTAACCTTGTTTGCAGTTGCTGAAACTGAATTGCTAGGAATCAATCAGCTCCTTGAAAAGGCGGAAATTCTAGTTGGCATACATGTCAGAGCTCTGAACCAGTTCTTAGTGTTATACAACATCTATCGGGAGTTCATGACCACATCCTTGTTGGCCTGAAAGCAAAGGCCAAATCTTGTTAAGAACAAACTGCCATGTGAATTTACTCAAAAGAGGACAGGTTAGATACTCACAGACTTAGCCAGCTCACTAGCTTTCTGATCATCAAAGCCTAGGGAAGCCAATATCTTGTAACCAGCTGACTCTTTCTCAGACCATATGCCCAGAAGCATATGTGCAGTGGTTATCTCTCCATCCTCACCTGCTACCATTATAACAAAACTTAATCCAAGCCTGGCTGGATTTGAGTTGGCAGAGAAAGAATTGATCACTTTAAAAGAATCAACAATTTTCAAATCCACAATTACACGTTCCACTAAACTACTTTTACCACACGCCGTAAATTTACCCGTTCACCAACTATAGTGTAACATAATTGTAACTGGCTCAGAGCCTGGACGCTAAATTCCAATTGATTAACTTTATGAACAGATAAAGTCTCATAAAGAACAGTGGCAAAAATGGATTAAGAAAAAGGTATGAAATGATACATACAAGTTGTTGATCACTATTGAATGCAAATTCAAGGCAACCTAACCCAATCAGCCATGCAGGAACTTCCATACCAAAATGATTTAAGAACATTGCAAGAAAATAATGAAAAAAACAAAAAACTGTATGTGATCTTATAGGCTAGTCACAAGGATCATACTAGGTCCTTAAGCTGTCAGCATAAAGTTAACCATAGTCGAGTCAGGCCAAGTGATGCCTAAGAAACTCAGCATCAGTTTCCTGCTTGATGCTCTGGGCAGGTTCAGGCAAACACAGTCAAAGGAAGCTCACTTTATGGTGACATATATAAATTAATTATAAAACAGGATCAAGTAATACAAGAAATCAAAGTTCAAACTAACCAACTAACCAGATTTCAATTTCTCATCAACAGCCCAATCTAGTGCCCTTTGTGCTGATTCAGTCAAGGGAGGATGCTCAGGGCTAAAAGAGAACAGGTCCGACTTGCCCAGTAACTTTACAGCCTCTTCACGCACTTTAAAAAGAGTAATTCCAATTGCACGTAAGAATTTTGATGCTTCATTTGTTCCTGAGAGAAAGACCAAGCATACATTAATTACTTAACGAACATCCATTAGTTAAGGATTCTTAAATGAGCTACAAACTAACCAAATCAGGAGATAGTATTACATTATCAGACAGCACACAGGAACAATTCTATCATGCAAATGGAGCTCAGAATAGAGAATGTAAGCCCCATCTTTGAAGCTTAATTGGCAAGCTATCACTCATGAAGTGAGCATACAAAGTTATTTCCCTAAAAAGACAGGGCTGAAGAGCTAGCTAGATCTAACAGCGATAATAACATTATCCTACATTTTCATTGCTTCTCCTCTTTGACAAATAATCTATCCCGTCGAATAATAGGATCAAGGTGCAAGATATCAACATTTGTTTCTCTAGCCTACGGTTGGAGTTGCACAAACCACAGGATTGCTTTCTCAGTTCCATTTAAGAAGTTTTTGTTGCAGAAGCCAAGTGACATGCATACAAACAAACCAAACATATTAATACAGATATAGTTTGCCATTAAGCAAGACCATAGTTAAGTTATATGGGATAAAACACACATTGTGTTGTTTTACTACACTTTATAAACTTATTTTTGGCAGAGGCAAGAATTTGTACAGGTTGAGACAGAAAAAGTGACAACTAATGCATTATCAAAAAAATTTAAGTGCATTCTTAAAACAAATCAACCTTTCATATTTATAACTAATTGGTTGACATCTCCTAAATTCTACTCATGTAAGAAGCTATTGGTAAAAAAATCTGTATATTCTTTGATTTGATATTGATTCAGGTTATTTGACTAGTTTTTAATAGGTTTTTAAATTCAATGCATCCCTTATTTCCATATTTCTTCAGACTCAGACTAACCAAGATCATCTAACAAGTTTAACCAAAGATAGATATTCCTAAGGAGATCTATACCTTTGCTACTTAACAAAGTGTTTAAGCTTCTTTCAATCACAAACGAAAAGCACCAATTAGCTAAACTCGTCTCGAAAGAAGACAAATAATCTCACATGATATGCTTTGCAAGTACTGAAAAATGGAAAACCTAAATTAAACAAAAAGACAAAAAGAAATAAGCATGAGTAAGAAACAAACAACTAACAACCCTTAATTTTTAGATGTTTTAACCTCTACATTTAGATCTTTTATGGAAGTCAACCACAAGCTAGAGTCTGAAAGTATTTGTTTGACCTTTGACACTAGACAAAGATGTTGATTAAGGCATTGAAATCTTGATTTCCAATAAAACAATATATGACATCCTAGATGGCTGAGGCTTCACAAAATCATGATCTAGGGATTATTTGATACTAAACTTAGTTATTAAATGGATTATCTCTTTCACTCTTTCTTCTGATCAAGTAAATTCATAAGTATTAAATGGATTATTTGATACTAAACTTAGTTATTCCAAAATATTAATGCAGTAATTTTTTTAAATATCTTACAATTGAAATAGTAAAACATAACATAATCGCCTGAAACTACTACTTATCTAGTTTCACGACTGCTTTAAATTCACCAAACCTGAGTTTCTATCCGTGATCAAAATCAACTCAGCAAACTCAATAATGAAAACTATGAACAAGATTCTTTAAACAATTTTTGTCTGTTTCAGCCAATGGCCAGATTGACCCAAAAGAATTTGAGTTCATACTCAGAATTCAAACATTGGTGAATGTAGTGCATATACTTGTGCCACTAGACGAACTTCAGGCTGGCACCTGAGTAGAAATTGCATTGTCAAAACAACCAAGACTTGAAGCTAAATCATGGATTTGAAGTAACAACATTGAGTATCATTATATTTTGTGCTGAGTCTTTGCCACCCATGGGCTGGCACAGTACATAACCATCCCCATTCATGTGCTAGTTGACATACTTGGACACTTAGTATATGACAACATAGTATTATACCATGCGGTAATATACATGCTTTGCAATGCAGTGTTTGACCAACATAAATATCCTAAAAGATAATCAGTCTAACATTTGAACAAACATGTGAGATGCATGTTTGGTAATGAGAGAAAAAATGCACTCTGATAGCAACGAAATATTTCCACAACAATTGTCAACGTACATGACTTGCAGGAAGAGTTGCAAGATGATTATGTCTTCTTTTTTTCTCAAAGAATATGTAGCAAGTAATTCTTGCAGAAATAAAGGCAACTACTAGATTGCATTTGATAACACAAGTATGAAGGGAAGTCAGAGATCCAACTGACCTTCAACCAAGATGCCCATGAGGAGGGCCTCCGTCCCTGTTTTGGGGTACTTGAGCTTCCGCGCCTCCAATTCCGCCATGCCAAAGGCCCTTATGGCCATCGACGACCATCTGTCCCATTCATTACTAATTCCATTACTACTACCCAAAACAACCCTTATCGAAGCACTAGGCAACCAATCATCAAAAGAAAGCCACAACAAGAACAAAGACCAGGGACCTCTATAGCTTACTTGGGCATCTTCTCCGCCGACGCTCTCTCCGGTTTCCTGATCCAAAGATGAGCTAATAAGAATCGAAATGAACCAATGGAAGGAATGAAGTGGGGGCTTACGCTGTGGGGAGCAAGGAGACGACGGCAGCGAAGCGGAGACTCGGCCTCCGGAACAGCGAGGGCGGCGCGAGGGAGATGGAGCCGGCGAGGAGAGAGCTCGAGAGGCGGACGGCGCGGGGGTTGGACGGCGGCAGCAGGGAGGAGGCGATCTTGGTGGGAATTGGGAGGAGGGAGAGGGTTGAGGCGGCCATCTCTACCTTCGTTTTCTTCTCCGGCCGGCGTCGATCGATCTCTCTCTTGAAGTCGCTGGAGATGATGGGATTTGAGCGCGTGCAGAGGCTGTTTCGAGCGATTTGCATCTTTCTTGGATGAGGTTGACTCGGGCGAACCGGTTCGAACCGAACCGTTTAAGGCTCCGAACTGAATCGGTTTTTTATTTAATTTGATTAAAGCAAAATACTCTGAACATTCAGATTTAATTGATTCAAGACTATTAATTCGGTTCAATTAATTAATTCATAATTTAAAATATTTATATATATATATATTAAATAAATCGGTTCAATTCAATTAAATCAGATATCTTAATCTAATTGGACGACATGAAAATATTTATAAAATTAAGCTCACATCATTTCTAATATTAAGTTTTGAGATGATTTAATTAATCAGTTTGAACGATTAAGGAGTTGGAATAATCAATTTAGATTAATATCTCTTTAATTAAAATTTATTCGGCTCAGTTTAAACTGATAAACTAAATTAAATAATGATATCCCGAATCAAAACTAAACCATTGATGAAATTAGTTCAAAATATCTCTTTTGAGGGGGTAATGTTAAATAGTAATAACATACAAGTGTTGTGGTTATGATCAACAAGAACGATACGATAATAAATAACAAAAAAATGATAAGAAAAAAATATAATTTTAATTTGATATATATCTTTCGTCAGTAAAATTAACAATGTCAGGGTAAACGAGATTAAATGTTTTATTTTTATAATTATAAGAATTTTAATATAATTTTTTTAAATATAAAGATCGAAAGATTTAATTATAGAAATTTTAATATAAATTTTTTAAATCTAATGATCATAATTAAAATGAATAATTTATTCGTTATCAAAACATATGACATCGTGGATAAAAAAGTACTGATCAAGAGACCATGGAAATCTATTGTGGCCCATGAAAACACATATGTGGGAAATCAAATCGCTTCCAGCTTCGAGATGCAGCAAAACCCGTGGAACTTTCAGCGTCGGCCACTGGTTTCTTTCTGCGACCGCCCATGTTTTTTGTTTTTGTTTTCTTGTTTCTGTTTTCTGTTGACTCGCCTAACTATGTTGACCGCATCTGTGCATGAGCGCCACAAATTATACGACTCAATTTCGACTTTTTCCAAAGCAGCAAAGGAGAAGTATTGACATTAAGCACCGTTATGGTCTCCGTAACGGTTTCGGGTGCTTCTCGTACCGTTACACGTAACGACAAGAAAATATACAGTCATTCGATTTTTTTCTCTGAATAGATCATACCGGTTCGGAATGTATCGGTAAGCCATCGATATCTCGTTGGTTACTTTGAAGGAATATGCTCAGGGCTGCGTCAAAGATGCGATGCGGATTCGCCGCATCCGCATCCCACGTGCCACAATAATTAGTCTTAATAGGACCCACTTTTCTTTTTTTGCCAATAAACCCAATTTTCTTCTTATTTGATGAAATGCCTAGTGGTTCTTTAAAGGATCGATCACATACGCTCGCTAATCTCAAACCACTCATAATTACCGTGGAGATTCTTAATTAGTGATTTCCGTGTATTAAAATTGTTATGAGGGTAAACATATAATTTAAATGCTTTGCAAAAATAAACACTTAAAGAAGCCCGAAAATTACAAAAGCCGGGAAAAAGGACATAAAAATCATCGATAACTGTGGTCAAATACGTGGATCGCGTTCCTCGAATCCAACGGCTCTTCCTGGCTCGGCTTCTCATCCGTCCGTCTATAAATGCTTCGCCGGCCTCACATCTTTTCACCTACGCACAGTCTCTGCCTCATCGCTTCTTTTCCTTCTCCGTCCCGATCGAGCGAGAAAAAGGGAAAGGGAAAAAATGGTGACGATCAAGTCCGTGAAGGCCCGTCAGATCTTCGACAGCCGTGGAAACCCCACCGTCGAGGTTAGATCCGTATCCTTCTCGCTTCGATCCGCCATCTCCTCCTCCTCCTACTCATCATAGGGTTTTAGGGTTTTTAGATCTCTGACTGTGACTCCTTATGCAGTGAAGGATGCCTCAATAATTATATTTTCTTGTGTCAGATCTGATTTATCTGCTTGGGAATTGATGAAAAAGCACTCATACCCTTTTTTTCTGCTTCCCCCTTCCTTTCTCTGAAAGCGGTTGTCGTGTTTGTTTCAGGTGGATCTTCATTGTGATGATGGGACCTTTGCCAGGGCTGCTGTCCCCAGTGGTGCATCCACGGGTAAATGATCGCACATCATTTCTTTGATCTTTCGTTATTTCTGTTTGTTTCAAAGATTATGTCGTTTTGGTATACAAAAGTGGTGTCTTTCATGAAAAGATCTGTTCGAGGGCTTCGATCTTCGATAAACACGATAACTTTACCGTATTTGGCTATTGCTTGCGTAAGCTGGTTTATTGTGCACATCTCAAGTGGTGAAAATAATATAATCATTATGTGATCGTGCTAGTCTATTCTGGTTATGGATTATCGATTTTTGAGTGCTATAGTTGAATAGCTGTTTTCCTCTGCTTGTTTTATGTCTTTAAGAACACACTAATTGGAAATTTTTTGATATTTAAGGTGTATACGAAGCATTGGAGTTGAGAGATGGTGGATCGGATTACCTTGGGAAGGGTGTCCTCAAGGTTATGTTTCGACTTCTCTGCTTGAAAGAGTTCTATCTCTCCTTCAAGTGATTTCTCAAGTTATAATTGTTATGGCATGACTTTTAATAGACTCTTGTTAGATCAATCAAATTAATCTACAACCTATATGATTTTACAGTATTAACTCACTGGTTCGAAAATTATCTCAAGAGTAGTAACCCTAAGAGTGCATGAAACTATTTTAACATTTGTTCATTGATATTTTTTTTGTTTTTCGGTCTTAGTATCCTCTCGCCAGCATTTGAACTATTTCTACCATCTTTTGAGTGACACCCTAACAATTGCATAAGCTAGTTGTGATAGGATCTAATAATCTCTTTTGTAGAACTAATTTTGTATTCATCTTTTTGGTTTAGATGTCTGAAGCTTATAGCCTATTTTAAAAATAAAACTAGCATATTTGTTAATGTTTTTGGGATTTTGATTCCTATTGTGTATGAAGTTGGATAAGACAATAGTGTTAAACGTTATTTTTGGCTCAGGCTGTTGAGAATGTGAATACTATAATTGCTCCAGCACTGATTGGCAAGGTATGCAAGAGACTATACGTTTGGTGCACTTATTTGGATTATTTTTTACTTTAGATTAAACTGCACATTGGTAGTATAACCAACATTCATGTGCATAACGTTGCAGGATCCTACTGAGCAAGCTCAGATTGATAACTTCATGGTCCAGCAGCTTGATGGCACACAAAACGAGTGGGGCTGGTGCAAACAGAAGGTAATATTCTGCTATTGAAACATTATTTTATACATGCTGTATTCTTTTTCCATGATTCACCATCCTGGTTGGATGTTTTTGCTTCAGCTTGGTGCCAATGCTATTTTGGCAGTATCACTTGCTTTATGCAAAGCAGGTGCAAGTGTGAAGAAGATTCCTCTCTATCAGGTTTGTAAAGTGATTATGTTGTGTGAAATTGGTAGTAATTGGTTAAACTTCTTATTGTCTGATATGTATTTCTCTCCCTGAAATGTAGCACATTGCAAATCTTGCTGGAAACAAGAACTTAGTTTTGCCTGTGCCTGCATTCAATGTTATAAATGGAGGATCACATGCAGGGAATAAGCTGGCCATGCAGGTTATTATTCCCATGAGCTATGTGCTGAGCAGTTGCATATAATATTAGTTATTATGCTTATCTTTTTTCTTTGGTTATTATAATAGGAATTCATGATTCTTCCGGTGGGGGCCTCCTCTTTCAAGGAAGCCATGAAGATGGGCGTGGAAGTTTATCATAATCTGAAGGTTTGTAACATAGTATTTTTTCCAATTTCTAAACTCTGATTCAGAGAGCATCGTTTGACACTCATTCTCTTTTTTTTAGGCTGTCATTAAGAAGAAGTACGGACAGGATGCCACTAATGTTGGAGATGAGGGTGGTTTTGCTCCCAACATTCAGGTCTGCTGTGCATTTTGATTCTTATATGATTGCCTCCTGCCTTTTCCGTTAAATTTGTGATGTGGCATAATTCGTGCAACAATGTTTAAATAGAGTCTACATAGATGCAGTTATCTAGAGTGTCCTATGTTTCTGTAATATATATTATCAGTCAGGTATATTCTGGTTAGAGCAGTAGCAGCCAAGCAAGCAAATATGTCGGGTATCAGGAGTGAGCCTGCAAGTTGCAACCTTACCCCATGAGCTTAACAGCCTTTCTTCTACTTGCTCTGTGTTGATATTTTCCATTATTTTAGGTGATGAAGACACTAGGACATTCTGTTTTCAGTCTGCAGCATTTTTTTGTGTTTCTGGTTTCAACTGCAATGCATCAGCTTTGGTGCAAATGCAATTTTCTCTTCTAATCTTAGGGTTAGTTTGACAACAAGTATGGCCGATTTGTTGCTGCTGTATGGTCGTGGGCAAGGATGTCACTGAAGCCTTGTGACTGATTATTTGTATCTTGTAAAAGTTAGCAGATAAAGTTTATTGAAGTCTAGGTATGTTGATCAAAGTATTTTTTTGGCAAGATAAAAGGTAAAAAATACACTTTTCCTTTTATTTTATATTTATGCAAGTCATTAATGATCATATTTATTAGTAACATCTCATCTCATATTACCCCATATTGTATTTTTTAATGCTTGCAATATTATACACTTTTGCTTCTTTACAGGGTAATAACTGAAAAAGTTCTTATTGGCGACTTGTTTGATTTTCTGATAATAAAGTTAGTGCAACATTTGTTTCTCTTTTTGAAGTGCATTAATAAGTGAGGGCAACAGTTTACCAAGTGTTTACTTGATAAACTCTTTGTGAACTATATTTTTGTATATATAGTTTGTCTTCTGGTTTTAAAGGTAATGTTGCATTTGGTACTTAACTACTTATCTGTTAAAGTTGTTCTGGAACCATCTAGGATTGTTGTAATGGAAGCAATTTTTTAGGCACGACAGTTGTTTGCCATGTCTAGGTTTTTCACAAATTGCTGCCATAGCTTTCATTGCTCCTCTGAAGTCGGTTTTGTGGCTTATTAGATAGAAATCTCCTCTAACGTTGTGTCGATGTCTAACCATACACATACGAGTCTCTTACAGCATACATGCTTTTAATTCTAAAGCTTGGATACTCCTGGGCAAATCATTTGCTGTTGATTTCTAAACTTTATGAATATGTTCGGAAGTGGAAATTCAGGCTGCCAAATTTTAGGATCAAGCTGGATTCAAGTTCTCATTGGCTAAGATTTTATTTTTTTACTTTTTGTTGGTTAGTAATTTTAGTGTTAATTTTTGCACTGTTAATGATATTTGAGACCTCATGCCTACTTTAGTTGGCAAACAACATCAGGCAATGAATGCTTAATTATACCTTGCCCTGCAACACATTGCATTCATGCTGTCAGAATTTTTTTAGTTGAAGTCAGAATTTTTTTTGGTTAAAAATATCTGTCTGTCATCTATGGGGGTGATCTCACACATATGTATCCATTTTTCAATTCCAGGAGAACAAGGAAGGTCTTGAACTTTTGAAGACAGCCATAGCTAAAGCTGGTTATACCGGCAAAGTATGTACTATAATTTGTGTTTATTTCCATGTACATGTGTTCCCTTGCAAGTTTTGAGTTCTAAATTTCAGCTTTTGATTGTTCTTGTCTATTTCTGTAGGTTGTGATTGGCATGGATGTTGCTGCTTCTGAATTCTATAGCGAAAAGGATAAGACTTATGATCTCAACTTCAAGGAGGAGGTAAGAATGCTTTTGTTGGTTAACTAAAGTACTTTTTTTCTCTAAGTCTTAGGATTATCTTAAGTTTCCCTCGTTTGTTTCATTTCTTGCCTATTTTTACATTTGGTGATGTTAAAATCTCTGTTACTGCAGAACAATGATGGTTCTCAAAAAATATCTGGAGACAGTCTGAAAAATGTCTACAAATCTTTTGTCAGTGAGTACCCCATCGTATCAATTGAAGACCCATTTGATCAGGATGATTGGACCCACTATGCAAAGATGACAGAAGAGATTGGAGATAAGGTGCAAATTGTTGGAGATGATCTTCTCGTTACCAACCCAACAGTAAGTTTCTATTAGGAAAAGATTAAAAATCTTATGTATCTTTAGAATATTCCTATTTGAGATCTGAAATTTTTTGTTCAATTTACTTCTGCAGCGTGTTGCCAAGGCGATAAAGGAGAAGTCATGCAATGCACTTCTTTTGAAGGTATTGTCTAATGATTTTATCGTTGTTCCTTTGTTTAGGGACTAGGAGGTTAATTATCTGGTAGGATTGTGGATGAGGGAAAAAAAATCAAGTTAGATGAACATAGAGGTTGTATCTGATTAAATATACCAGTTGGGCTGGCTGCTTAGAACCTGCAATCAGGACAGTCCAAGATGTGCTGAGAGAAAGGATGCAGTAAATTATACCCATTCTTAGAGTTGGTATGAACGATTGTAAGAGGATTTCAAGAACCGTAATTATTCATGCATTGGTATGAACCATGGTACCAGACTTGAATCCTTACTAAAACCTGGCTTTAATAGTTTTCTTGATGGCATGTAAGATTCTTAGCATTGGGAGGTATCCCCTCTTGCAACATAATGTTATTCTATTTGCATGGCTGTTTAGGTGAATCAAATCGGGTCTGTTACTGAGAGTATTGAAGCAGTCAAAATGTCTAAACATGCTGGCTGGGGAGTGATGGCTAGCCACCGGAGGTACGCTTTTAGCTTGTGTATAATTTTTATTAGCGTCTGTAGGTGATTCTCACTCGTATTCTCTTGTTATAGTGGTGAGACGGAAGATACTTTTATTGCTGACCTCTCGGTTGGTTTAGCTACGGTATGTTACATTCATCGTCACTGAACCATATGATTTTTGTAGAAACAGCGTTTGTTCTCCAACAAGTCTCTGTTGTTTGAGAGATGATGATTCTTAAACAGGGCCAAATCAAGACTGGAGCTCCGTGCCGCTCTGAGCGCCTTGCTAAGTACAACCAGGTAAAGTCATCACGCCATATTATAATATGAATACCTCTCTACATAGCGATTGATGTGCCATGTTACAACATTTCTTTTTGTGCCGTGAACACAGTTGCTGAGGATCGAGGAGGAGCTTGGTGCTGCAGCCGTCTATGCGGGAGCAAAGTTCCGAGCACCTGTGGAGCCCTACTAAAACGGAAGAGCCTGATGTTAAACTGCCTAGTTTTGATTTCGGCTTTCCTTTTTTACCGGACTAAAGTTGATTTGCTTGAGGAATAATTTCTAGTTCTACACACTGCAGTCTTTCATTGGGAGATGAGTTTGTAACGTAAAGATGCGGACCAACGCATGCAAATAAGTGTTTTGCTTTGTACTGGAAATATGCACCAGGAAATATTTTTCTTGCCATCCTTTATTTGCCAGTTATCTGCAGGCTTTTCTGGTAAGGGGATATAAAATTCATCCATTTTTAGCTACTTTCTATTTTTGTTGTGAACTTACTTGGTATGATGTCTCGTGCGTCGCATGTGGCCTATTTAATTCGTAACGTTGGACAGCGTGCCCTTTTTAATTCATGAACTGTGTAGTCTTTCCATGCGATCTATTGGTTGGGTTGAGTCGGTGGGTCTGTCGGTCAAACCACATAATTTATGATAAAAAAATAAATGTATATATATTTCTCTTTGTTTGTTATAAATAAAAAGGCATAACTATTTTAACAAAATTTAAATGATCTAATCAATTTAGCGTCTGTATCTCTAATTATGTTACAAATTGGTTTTTAATAATTACTTTTTTATTTTATAAGTGATCCGATCGGTTGATCGAACCGAACCGATTGGAGGGGTTTGGTTCACCGTTTTTCCCCGTCCGGCCAACCGGTTTGATCCGTGTCCGATGACAATGGTTCCATGTGAGACAGCTTGGAACCAACCAAATCATAGGGAGAAATATTGTTGATTGATGGATGCAGAATCCATGACAGAGTATCACGTGTCTTGATGAGCGACATGCCGCTTCACCATCGAAGGGACTGGTTTCAGTGTTCTTCTTTACGGTGATGGAGTAGTTTGAACCACATTGTTTTGTCCGCCGAAGATGTGGAATTTGGGAATCACCAGAAAATAGAAAACCCAACGTCTGCATGCCGCATTAAACTTGTGCCTGCAGGACGTCCTTTTCGAATTAATTTGACTCAGCCCGAGATATGGAGTGACTGTCTCTTTGGTTATGTTTCCCGAGGCTAACACTTCATTTTTACCTGCTTACATCTGTCCAAGAAAAAATTATTAATTATTCTATGATAATTATATGATATTTATTAATTATTATATTCTATTACTTGTTATATGATATTTATTAATTATTAATACATTACATCTACAAGATCATGATAGAAATATACATAAAATAATATTTTTTTATTTTTTTTATTCTCAATCAATCTATCATCTAGATTAGTTGATTTGTTTATATAATTTAAGTAATTGATTGTCTCCCTTGTATAAATACTCATATGAATAAAATTTATCTATTTTTCTTTTCCTTGTTGTTCGAACGATAGCAATCCTTTTATCATTGTTGGTTGCTCAGCGATCCTTTTGTTGATTTCTGTTGCTTCTTCGATCATACCAAGGATATTATGCCCTTGGGAACGTTTGATCGAGCACTCCCACTTCATCCAGGATATGATCCTCTCTTCTGATGGCCAACTTGCCCTCTACGACTCTTGGGATGACGCATCTTTGTCTTTGGGATCTCTCCATTAGTGTCACCACTTGTCATCTTTGATATCTCTCCATTGGTGTCACTACTCCCTTTGCCCTCAAGTGGCTGCCTCTTCTCCCTTGATCTATCTTGTCACAATCGTCTTCTCCCCTTCCTCCCTACATCGACGATTTTCTTTACGACATCCATTCACCCTCCCACGATGATCTACTACAATCACCCACCAACTTCAAGACAACCTTTGCCCTTCTTACACTCTCCTATGGCCGCTACACCGTCCTATGGCCACGGTCACTCCACCCTCCACATCTTTGTCGATGAAGTGCTCTCTGCCCTGAGCCACCACCCCTTCTTCATCATCGACTATTGCACCTTGCTCGATGGCCTATTCTTTTCATCGCCAACCAAATCACGTAATTAGATTAGCTATTCAAACATGTGATTGATCCTCAAATCATTAATTGATTAAGGATATAAAGAAACAAGGATATTATTCTATGTATGCCTCTATCATAATATTCTATCACATTATTTGAACCGTTTAATAAATATTTAATAAAATATTTAATCTCATATTAATTGAAGAATAGGAAAATCAAGGACTCGTCGAATCACCTTACTTTTAAATGTCTTTTGGGGCTTATGATCTTCCAAAGGATAAAATTATAACCGTGAACAAGCCAAAAGCAAATAATTCCCTTAAAGGACCAATCACATGTTGATTTATCAATATTACATTAGAAGGATGGTCACGAAACCAATCTAATATGTGGAAATGCCAACATAGGGGGTAGGTTTGAATAATATTTTATCACTTTTGTATAATAATAATAATAATAATAATAATAATAATAATAATAATAATAATAATAATAATTATTATTATTATTATTATTATTATTATTATTATTATTATTATTGTTGTTGTTGTTGTTGTTATTTTTGTCACTTTGCTAATGCTCGTCTTCTTAGCCTAATCACAGAAGGAGTTAGTCAATCACATGTTAGATTTATCAAAATTACCTTGGAAGAAGGGAACCAATCTTACTTTAGATATGTTCAGGTGCTACCATAGGGGGTGGGGGTACGTATAAATAATTTTTTGTCACAAATATATATATATATATATATATATATATATATATATATATATAATAATAATAATAATAATAATTATTATTATTATTATTATTATTGTTTGTCTTTTTGTCACCCAACTAATGCCCCTCTTCTTAGCCTCTGCCTATATAAATCACAGAAGAGTTGCCCACCACCATAACAGCAGCTGCTCTAGAACAAGCCTCCACTGCCTCTCCTCCTCCTCCGACCTTGTATAGCTTGGCTTCTGTTGCTATGCTGCCGTTTACGAGCATCGGCGAGGCGGAGGCGGCCCTGGGGAGGAACCTGACGGCGGCGGAGGGGGTCTGGTTCCAGTACTCCGCCGGCATGCATGACTTCTGGCTCTACGCCCACAACATCGTCTTCCTCCTCCTGGTCTACAGTGTCGCCCCGCTCCCCGTCGCCTTGGCGGAGCTGAAGCGCCCCAAGGCCATCCACAAGTACAAGCTCCAGCCCAAGGTCCACGTCCCCGTCGCCGACGTCCTCAAGTGCTACAAGAACGTCGTCAAGACGTTCCTCTTTGCCGTCGGCCCTCTCCAGCTCGTCTCCTTCCCCACCATCAAGGTACCCCTAACGACAACATTCTCGCTGCAACAACACATGCGTTCATACATCTCTTTATTTCACATATAGCATTGTCTGTACCTTATATACTGAAGAATGATAAGTATTTGGTGGTGTTACATATCCCTTCCAAGAACTCCGGCCTCTAGCACACGTCGATGATTGACGTGACATGATGCAACAGGAGATACAAGTACAGATCAAGTTTCCCAAGAAAAATGGAATCTTTGGGGTTGTGTAGTCCTAACTTTGACTCCATAAAGGATTTATCTTTCGTGTCCAAAACTGTTCTAATTCATTGTGTTGTCTAAATCGGTAATACTACAGATTTGCACAGCGCACGGGCGATGTGGAGATGGAAGGTATGACTCGTTTCTTCTTCTGTTCGCAGTTGGTGGGGATTCGGACGGGGCTGCCGCTGCCGTCGGTGTGGGAGGCGGCGGCGCAGCTGGCCGTATACTTCGTGGTGGAGGACTACTTCAACTACTGGCTCCACCGGGCGCTGCACAGCCGGTGGGGCTACGATCACATCCACCGGGTGCACCACGAGTTCTCGGCGCCGGTGGGGTTCGCCGCCCCCTACGCCCACTGGGCGGAGGTGCTCATCCTCGGCTTCCCTGCCTTCCTCGGCCCCGCCATCGCTCCCTGTCACATCCTCGTCTTCTGGCTCTGGTTCGTCCTCCGCCACGTCGAGGCCATCGAGACGCACTGCGGGTACGTCTCCCTGTCCTTCATCCATCGTCGTCTTCTCATTGAGATGCATAACGCTGCAAATTAGATATGGTCCCGTTGTTACATGATCGAGCGACACACTCTGCCGATGGCAGCAAACGAGAAGGCTGGGCCTGAGACCACTAGTTTTGGGATCTTTTGCTCCTCGTGATCTGCCATGCATGCCTGTTCACGTGGTGTCTTAATCAACCACCTTGCCTTACCTACCCAGCTTGCCTTACCTACCCACCTTAGTGTGATTATTTAAATCGTGTCCTCAACTCAATCGTGTAATCATTCAAACCATTGCATCGAAAACATCAAAGATTAAATTACTTTGACATGGGAATGTAAATGCAAGTATATAATGGAACCACGGAGTTAAATAAAACAAAAAAGTATTAATAAGCTAAAACTTCTTTGAATTAGATTTGATAAGTGAGATTAGATACCTTTAGTATCTCAATCCCTATACTTTAAAAGTAAAAAAGTAATTTTAATGTCTCAACTAGTGGTAACGAACGATGTCGTTGGGGGCTACGGATGGTTATTATAGATGAGGAGAGTGATAACAAGAGGTGAGGACTGTTCTGTATCTACGTCAACACCGACGTAGTTGTTGAGCGACGTTGCTCGACAACTGTAACGATGCCGATGCAGATGTCATGTGATGAAAGGGTCGCTCGATAACTACATCGACGTCGATGCATATGTAGAGGGTCCCTCATCTCTCGTCACCACTTTTTTCATTCACAACAACCACTCGTAATCCTAGTGGCATTATCTTCCGCCACCTCCAACGCTGTTTGTCACCATTGACGTCATTCGCTATCACAAATTAGAATATTAAAATTATTTTTTACTCTTTATTTTCATGTTTCTGTTGGTAATACTGAGGATGTAAAGATAAATAGATCTAGATATTTTACTTTTATAACTATACGGGTGCTATTATATAACTAGCCCACTAAACATAGAGCAAAATTAAGGGATGTTTCAACATAAAACTTGGTTGTGTTACAAGTCAAAAGCTTAAGTGCGCCATTAAGCAGTTCTAAGTGACAACTTGGTAGTGTTCATTAAACAATTAGAGCGTGGAGAGCGAAAACCAAATAATTATTCACGCATAGTGTTGAGGTAGATGAGATTATTCTATCGTTTTAGGAAGGTGGTCAGATCTGGTCGCTTCTTCTTTGTCCTCAGCTGCGGATCCCACCTACTCCTCCTTCCTATTGAAATGCACTTTAGATTGAATGAGTACCCGAAGCTGGATTTGCGTTGCATCACTTCCAAAGATTCTCCACGTTTTATGCGCGCATCTGCCGAGAACAACTTGTGTCTGCATGCGACGGAAGAGAGAGAATCACAGAGGAAGAGCACTCGGTTACAGGAAGCATATAGCAAAGATGACACCCGGCTTTCTCGAGCAAACACTCGCTGTAGGAGCTTAAGATTACAGTTCAAGAGAGTAATCAGATGTTATTGCATGGGTCGGAATTATCTGATCGAAGCTTTCATTCTCGCTCTTCGTTTCCCCTCTCACATGGTGGTTGGTGTCTGTGCAGCTATGACTTTCCTCAGACTCCCACCAAATACATCCCATTCTATGGAGGTGCGGAGTACCATGACTACCATCACTATGTTGGAGGGAGAAGTCACAGTAATTTCGCATCGGTGTTCACCTACTGTGACTACATATATGGAACCGATAAGGTCTGGTAGTCTCATGTAGTCACGTAAACCTCCCATTTCACACATGAATCAGTGTTCTAAAACCCTTTTCTTATTCACTGCAGGGCTACAGATATCAGAAAGGACAACTTGCAAAGGTATTATTCTGCATCTTCTTCTTTTAGCTCTACACTTCATTTGTCATGAATGTTGACATATATATAATTCCCTGCTTTTGACTCATTCTCATGTCATCTTGAGCAGCTGAAGGAGCAGGAGAAGGCAAAGAATCAAAATGGGGAGAAGTATGATTGAGTGTTTAAGCTGTTGGCAGCCTTAATCATGTGGGTTATGAGTAAGGTTTAAGCTGTAGTCATGCTGATAGCATGTTATCCAGGGAAGCCTTTGCATCTGCAGTTGTAAGCTTTCAGTACTCCATATTGCCGTATACAATGGGCACTCTAATTACATTAATAGTGATGTCTGTGGCTGTGGTCGAAACACATCTTGCCAACAGTGCACCTTCGCACAAAGATCAAGGCACCTCATCTAATTATAGCTTCAAAGATCCGGTCTTGCAGTATAGGCACATGCCTCGCTGTGTGATTATTTCATTTGCAGATGTTTGATCTAAAACTGGGATAGATTTTAGATTGTGCATTGCAAATCATAGCGAAGGAAAAGAAGAGATGCATCAGCCAATTGAACTTGCAGAAAAACCAGCACTCATCATGATCATTTCTGTGCTCTCTACCCAGCAGGCCAATGGAGGAGAAATATGGCACCATGAGCTCTTGCAAAAGAATTTTCCACCTGATTTCAACCTCCAAAAGACTTTTTTGTCTTTCTGAAAAGAAAAACTATTTAATTACTCAAAGCCTTAATTTTCTTGAAGAGGTCATCCAATTCGGGAGATGAAATTGATGCACCAAGTATCAATACATCATAATATATACCCAACTGGCTTGAGATTTATGGAGAGGAATCATATCTACATCACGTATAGTTAGTTCTTTGTGCTCTAATTAGTTGGCATCGATGGAGCACCGACACGTTGGTTTGGTGGCGGATCTAATCATGTTTTAGTTATTTATTTATTTATTTATTTATTTTGGTTTGGTGACGTGGAGGCGTGAAATCTTAGGACTCTGCTTCGTCGACGAAATCTTGGAGGATTTCTTGGAACATTAAATCTCTGTAATCGTCGGCGTGTAACTCTGCCGCAAGCTCACCGACGCGGGCTGTGGAAGAGGCTTAGCCCCGGCCCCAAGTGGCCGAGCCCACCTGAGTCCATCGTCCACAACACTACCACGACCCGTCGCGCACCCCCGGGCCCTTGACGACCTCATCAGCTAAGCCTTCTTCGTCACCGGTGTCGAGCCTATGGACGAGGCTCCATGCCGAGCCCACGAGCCTTCTTCCTCACCGGCGTGGAAGAGGCTCTGCCCCAGCCCACCTGCGTCCGCTAGACCATCGCGACCCCCTCGGCGACCTCATCAGCGAGGCTTTCTTCCTCACCGGCGTGGATCAAGGTACATTCGAAATCTCTCGATATTATCGAGGAAAATCCTCCCTCCTAATATATATAAATAAGAGAGAAATATGTTAATACATTACAGCTTTTTTAATAAAGCTTCTTATCTTCAATAAAGCTTCTTCAACGAAGCTTCTTCAATAATTCGACCATCGAAGCTTGTCATTCATCACATTTCTTGCCTCTGCAGAGCAAAGAAGGGGAAAACTCTTTCTCGCCGGACTCACTTCCTCGTCGAACTCCCCTCCCCTCTCTGTCCGCTGTACGATCGTCCGCCGCTGCCTTACTGTCAACTGTCGATCCTCAACTCCTACTAAGAGCAAATCATTACAGGTTTCTCCACCAAATCGCTGCAACTTCCTTCTTGATGGGGATATAAACAGGAATAACCTTTGTATAGGAACAAATACTAGAAGACCAAAATACGCAGCGGAATAAAATGGAAACACAATCAAACAGAACACCAAGATATACGTGGAAAACCCCTTCAATGTGAAGGGTAAAAACCACGGGGCAAACTAGAGATAATCCACTACGAGAATAATGAATGTACAAATCTCAATCTCTTGCCCAAAACCCTAGCAACAACCACAAGAGAATAACTGGGATACAAGGATCACGTCACTGCCTACAATATCTGAAACTTTCCAAGTAATCACAGCAAGAGTCTACTGTAGATTTGATCTAACCTGAGATGAGAACACTACTAGATGATTGAGAACAGTCTCTTTGCGTTGTCCTTGTCTTCTTCCCTTTCTTTCTCTTCATTTTCTGCCTTGTTCTCCTTCTTCTCTTTGGAATCTCGTGGCTCCAAAGATCTGCCTCGTTGCTGCCTTTTTATAGCCTTAATCTGCCTCTAAAACGCAGCCACCACACCCCCCTAATCTTAATTAGGATTAGGTTAAGAGGGGGTGTGGGCTGTGGGCTGATAAAGCCCATATGGGCTGATAAAGCCCATATGGGCTGAATATGGGCCATCAGCCCAACAACCTCTCCCTTCAGCCCATAAGGGAGGCTGTCCCATGACTCCTCAATGTGAAGCCATGCCGACCAACTGTCGGCATATCTCCTGTCTTTCTTTTGGTAAGGTCTTCGTCAATATGTCTGCTCCGTTTTCATCTGTATAAATTTTCTGAAGCTGCAACTGCTTCTCTTCAAATACATTTCGAATCCAGTGGTATCTGACATCTATATGCTTTGACTTGGAATGAAACATTGGGTTCTTACACAAATGGATGACATTTTGGCTGTCACAATACACCACATAATTTTCCTGTTTCAGCCCCAATTCTTGTAAGAATTCTTTCATCCATAACATTTCTTTGCATACCTCTGTAGCAGCAATATATTCTGCTTCTGCGGTGGAGAGAGCAATACACCTTTGTAACCTGGATTGCCATGACACAGCTCCCCCTGCAAAAGTAAGTACATAACCTGAAGTAGACTTCCTCGTATCTATATGTCTTGCCATATCTGCATATGTGTAACCTGTTAACACAGGTGGTCCACCTCCAAAGCTTAAACAAACCTTAGAGCTCCCTTTGAGATATCTAAAAATCCACTTCACTGTTGCCCAGTGCTCTTTGCTTGGATTTGCAAGAAATCTGCTAATAACACCCACTGCATATGCGATGTCTAGCCTCGTACATACCATTGCATACATTAAACTTCAAACTGCTGAAGCATAAGGAACTTTTTGCATTTTCTCCTTCTCCTCATCACTTGACGGACTCTGTTCTGAGCACAACTTGAAATTGTTGAATCTCGTATTTTGATGATGAAACTACTTGATATATGTTTATGATTTAATCTGCGTTTTGAGTGACGCAAGATGCTTCGATCAGGATGAGACAATTAAAGCAGGAAAATCATGTTGTGCCGAAGGAACATGTCAGAAGATTGGACGTCGGGCCGGTGGATCGGTCGACGTATCGACAGAAGGCTTCGGGCCGTGGACTCGGGCATCGGGCCAAGAAGAGCGGGTATTGTGCCAAGGATATCGGAGTTGCGGAGTTGACTGGCCGATTGGGCAATAGGCTGCAGAAGAGGACGATGCGCCGAAGAATCGGACGAAGCGTCGAGGGACCAATGACATGTCGGACAACTTGGTTAATTGCTTAGGATTAATTGTCTCGATCGAAGTTTTGTTTTGTTGTGCAGGATTAACTACGATGAAAGTTAGACAAGCAACAGGAGTTGCGCCGGAGTCAAGTTCATGATCACGTTGGGAGTTCGAGAGTTCGACGGAAGTTCGGACGATCGTCGGAGGTTCTGCGAGAACAGATCCGAGAAGTCCAGAAGCTTGCCAAGCGAAGCTCGTCGGAACTTGCCAAGTGGATCTTCGCAAAGTCCAGGAGTTTGCCGGAAGTCCGCAGGAGCATCACCGAGGGTTCATCGGATGATCGACGGAAGTTCGCCGGAAACTCGCCGGAAGAAGCGATTGATGTACCGAAGCAAAGCTGCAGAAATTGTCTTAGATTTAATCGTAGTTAGCACGGTGATTAAGTTAGAAATGGGAGGTGATCCCATTAGCTTAATCCTGGGGCAATTGGGCCCCTGAAGAACTCAAGTTGGGTCGAATGGTTCAACCCATTCGAACCCAAGTAGTTGTGGGAGGTGCAACCGCCCAGGCAGGGAGGTAGCACCGCCCAGGCTAAGTCTCCCAGCGAGACTGGGCGGTGCAACCGCTCCAGCTAGGCGGTGCAACCGCCCAGGCTAAGTCTCCCAGCGAGACTGGGCGGTGCAACCGCTCCAGCCAGGCGGTGCAACCGCCCAGGGCTCAGTCTCCAAGCGAGACTGGGCGGTGTAACCTCCTCTGTCAAGAGGTAGCACCGCCAGAGCTCAAGTTCCGAGCTCTGCCGAGAGGTGCAACCACCGAGCTCGGTCTTCGAGCTCTGGCAGAGAGGTGCAACATCTCTGGACAGGAGATGCACCGCCTGAGCTCGGTCTTCGAGCTCTGGCAGAAAGGTGCAACCACCCCTGACAGAGAGGTGCACCCGCCTGAGCTCAAATTTCGAGCTCAAAACGATCAAATCCCGGAATTCCGGGATCAGGCGGTTGCACCTCTTGACTGGAGAGGTTGCACCGCCTGGCAGAGCTCGAAGACTGAGCTCAGGCGGGTGCACCTCTCTGTCAGGGGTGGTTGCACCTTTCTGCCAGAGCTCGAAGACCGAGCTCAGGCGGTGCATCTCCTGTCCAGAGATGTTGCACCTCTCTGCCAGAGCTCGAAGACCGAGCTCGGTGGTTGCACCTCTCGGCAGAGCTCGGAACTTGAGCTCTGGCGGTGCTACCTCTTGACATAGGAGGTTGCACCGCCCAGTCTCGCTTGGAGACTGAGCCCTGGGCGGTTGCACCGCCTGGCTGGAGCGGTTGCACCGCCCAGTCTCGCTGGGAGACTTAGCCTGGGCGGTGCTACCTCCCTGCCTGGGCGGTTGCACCTCCCACAGCTACTTGGGTTCGAATGGGTTGAACCATTCGACCCAACTTGAGTTCTTCAGGGGCCCAATTGCCCCAGGATTAAGCTAATGGGATCACCTCCCATTTCTAACTTAATCACCGTGCTAACTACGATTAAATCTAAGACAATTTCTGCAGCTTTGCTTCGGTACATCAATCGCTTCTTCCGGCGAGTTTCCGGCGAACTTCCGTCGATCATCCGATGAACCCTCGGTGATGCTCCTGCGGACTTCCGGCAAACTCCTGGACTTTGCGAAGATCCACTTGGCAAGTTCCGACGAGCTTCGCTTGGCAAGCTTCTGGACTTCTCGGATCTGTTCTCGCAGAACCTCCGACGATCGTCCGAACTTCCGTCGAACTCTCGAACTCCCAACGTGATCATGAACTTGACTCCGGCGCAACTCCTGCTGCTTGTCTAACTTTCATCGTAGTTAATCCTGCACAACAAAACAAAACTTCGATCGAGACAATTAATCCTAAGCAATTAACCAAGTTGTCCGACATGTCATTGGTCCCTCGACGCTTCGTCCGATTCTTCGGCGCATCGTCCTCTTCTGCAGCCTATTGCCCAATCGGCCAGTCGACTCCGCAACTCCGATATCCTTGGCACAATACCCGCTCTTCTTGGCCCGATGCCCGAGTCCACGGCCCGAAGCCTTCTGTCGATACGTCGACCGATCCACCGGCCCGACGTCCAATCTTCTGACATGTTCCTTCGGCACAACATGATTTTCCTGCTTTAATTGTCTCATCCTGATCGAAGCATCCTGCGTCACTCAAAACGCAGATTAAATCATAAACATATATCAAGTAGTTTCATCATCAAAATACGAGATTCAACAATCTCCCCCTTTTTGATGATGACAACCACTTGATGACGGAGTTAAACTTAACTCCCGGAGTTTAAACAAACTCCCCCTATCAATATGCCATATTGATAGAACCTTGAATTCAAACTGAATTCAAGTCATTGCAATATTCATCATGAATACTTGCAACACGTCAACATGAACATATGCATAAACTTATGCATCACATGTCATGTCATCAACATACTTTCATCAACATACTTCTCCCCCTTTGTCATCAACAAAAAGGAGAAGTATCACAATCAAGTGTTTGTGTGTGATATTGGTTCTACTCTTTGCATGAAAAACATAGTATCAAGTTTTATCATCATGCAATCTTGGAGCTAGAAGATTTAGCAAGTGTTATATCATCCTTAGAACATTCATGCTATCAAGTTTTAGATATTCAAGTTTTATAACATATAAGATAGCACTTTTGGTAATGTTCAAGATAGCAAGTTCTATATCATGCAAGCTAGCAAATTAGAGATGTTCAAGAAGGCAACTCTTGCTTCTTGAAAATTTTGCTCACTTTGCTAGATGCGCAAGTTAGCATTTTTGCCTCTTGAGATAGGCAAGATAGCATATTTGCTTCTTTTGAGATAGCAACTTTTTTCTTCTCTTTAGACCAACAAGCTAGCAATTTTTACGATGTACAAGTTTCACAATATACAAGCTAGCAAAAAACTTCGAAAGCAAATGCAAGATAACTTTCTTGTGTAGGCTCATGATTATTGCTTCCTATTGTAATGTGCAAGTTGCAAGTCTTGCTTCTTGAGATATTCAAGATGGTGATGTTCAAGAAGACAACTTTTGCTTCTTGAAATAAGCAAGTTAGCAATCTTTGCTACTTACGATAGGCAAGCTAGCAATCAAGTTTTTGCATCTTCTTGACTTGTGCAAACTAGCTATCTCCCCCTTTGTCATTGTCAACAAGGGAAAAACCCTTTACATCAATTTCTAAATCATGACAAAGGTAAGTAATCATTCTTATTTGTGCATCATTATAGTTTCAATGCACAAATTCATTAACATTACATTTCAAAAAATTTATGCATGATACTGAAAAATCAATCATCATCATGAGCATATCAAACATGATATTCAAGCATTCATGATATATCATTTTGGCAGCATGATCATAGATATTCAAACGATGGTATCTAGAATTCATTACATCCTATTATGCATGATCATTAACTCCTCATTTGTATTTCATGCATTATTTCATTTCATCTCATAAGGAATATCAAGAAGAGTTATTGGATGATGAGATAAATATTTTATGAATACACAGAATATCATAAGTGTTTCATGTATTCATATTATCACATGAAGCATATTATCAATTTTAAGATTCATAACATGAATAACGTTATTACTATTTCATCAAAATCAGTTTCGAGATTCACATAATATCATGAAATCATTAATCTCGATAAAATGGGAAAAACATTTTCTTTTTAAGTGATTCTTTTAACACATCATAAAAAAGAAAAACTCATTCATAATTCAAGTGATTTACAAGATATCATAAATGAATTTATCACTTGTATTTCACCAAAATCGAGAACTCTTAGAGATAGAAAATGATTGAAGCATTTAATCTGATTGAAGAATGATTCATATTTAAAGTGTAGCATTTGTCAAATCTGAAATCATCAAGTATAACTTTAATATTTTCATTGCAACATTAAGCAAGGTTTCATTGAACATAATTTTGAATGATTCTTATAAATGCCTAAAACTTCTTTAGTTTTAATTTATGATTGACTTTATAATAGCATGCTCAAATCTTTATTTTTATGTCAAAACCATACATTATATTTAATAAACAAAGACAATGAAAAATATCAAGCCTTCCAGACAAAAGCCATGTATCGTCATTGAAAAGCAATATGAAAATCATCAAAATATACATTCTTGCTTCTCAAGCACATAAATAAGATTAATCTCACTAGGTGTAAAATCATTAGATTTCTATCTTGCATTAACATAAGACATGCAATTTTCATTATCATTTTCAAGATTACAAGCATGATCATATTTTTGCATTTTCATTATTAAATTATTAAAAATATAATTTTCAAGAAAATTTAAAGAAAAAGAAAAATGCATCATGAAATGCATCATGTAATTTCGAAGTAAATTAGGGGGATTTCGATTACCTCATCATTGTAGGCTGTTAAGGCGTAGTTTGCCGCCTTGCTTTTGTTGACTTTCTCTTCTTCGGAGGAGCTCGATTCATCCCAATTTTTGTTCTTCTTCTTGCGTTTAAAGCAAGTAGTTTGATTCTTTTTGCTTTTTAATTTTCGTTTCATTTGTAGTTTAAGTTCACCATCACTTGAGCTTATGCTCGAGTGGTCTTCAAATGTTCTATGTCCCAAATCCTTCCTGTTCTTTGGAAGGTTGTTTTGTTCATCATTGTCCTCATCACTTGAGTCATCGATCAAGTGGCATTCATTTGTCCAGAGTTCAACATGTTCATCATGTGCATTGTACACCATTTCATATGTCATCAATGAACCAATTAGTTCTTCAAGTGGTAAGTTGTTTAGGTTTTTAGCTTCTTGTATTGCAGTTACTTTTGAATCCCACTTCTTAGAAAGAGAACGCAAAATCTTGTTTACGAGTTCAAAGTCCGAAAAATATTTTCCAAGAGCTCTTAAACTATTGACGACATCCGTGAAACGGGTGTACATGTCGCCTATAGTCTCGCTTGGTTGCATTCGAAAAAGCTCGAAATCATGCAATAAAAAGTTAACTTTCGAGTCTTTGACACTACTAGTTCCCTCGTGCGTGATTTCAAGTGTTCGCCAAATGTCAAAAGCTGTTTCGCACGTAGAAATCCGATTGAACTCATTTTTGTCCAAAGCGCAAAATAAGGCATTCATAGCCTTTGCGTTTAAAGAGAAATACTTCTTCTCCAAATCCGACCATTCGTTCGTCGGTTTAGAGGGAAGTTGAAAGCTGTTTTCAACGATATTCCATAAATCCAGATTTAGAGAAATCAAGAAAACTCTCATTCGAGTTTTCCAATAAGTATAGTCCAATCCGTTAAAGAACGGTGGACGAAAGACCGAAAAGCCTTCTTGAAGAGCCATTTCTCTCGGGTGTAAATCCGAAATGAGAAATACCCCGCTCTGATACCAATTGTTAGGATCGAGAGCACTAAGAGGGGGGGGGTGAATTAGTGCAGCGGAGGTGCAACCGCCCAGGCTAAGTCTCCCAGCGAGACTGGGCGGTGCAACCGCTCCAGCCAGGCGGTGCAACCGCCCAGGCTAAGTCTCCCAGCGAGACTGGGCGGTGCAACCGCTCCAGCCAGGCGGTGCAACCGCCCAGGGCTCAGTCTCCAAGCGAGACTAGGCGGTGCAACCTCCTCTGTCAAGAGGTAGCACCGCCAGAGCTCAAGTTCCGAGCTCTGCCGAGAGGTGCAACCACCGAGCTCGGTCTTCGAGCTCTAGCAGAGAGGTGCAACATCTCTGGACAGGAGATGCACCGCCTGAGCTCGGTCTTCGAGCTCTGGCAGAAAGGTGCAACCACTCCGTAAATCTACGTTTAGACGTAAAACTGCGTTTAGACGTAAATCTGCGTTTAGACATAAATCTGAGTTTAGACGTAAATCTGCGTTTAGACGTAAAACTGCGTTTAGACGTAAATCTGCACTTAGACGCAAAACTGCGCTTAGACGCAAACTGCGCTTAGACGCAATCTGCGCTTAGACGCAAACTGCGCTTTCATACAAACTGAGAATTAGCTTTTGCATCATAATAGTTTTTATTGAACGAACGCAGCTTTTGGTTTTTAATCGCTGTAAGATTTCCGCTGCACTAATTCACCCCCCCCCCCCCCCTCTTAGTGCTCTCGATCCTAACAGAAATGACCTACAAGAGGAGAACCAACTGGCTTAGCATTGCTCATACTAAATCTTTCCAATACCTTCTCGATGTATTTCTCCTGTGATAACCAAATCTTCTTGTTTTTCCTGTCACGGGAAATCTGCATGCCTAGTATTTGCTTTGCTGGCCCCCATGTCCTTCATTGCAAAAGACTCACTCCATTTTCTGTCATAAATGAATCAAATTTTCTGTACCACTGTCTTGGAGCTTGCTTTAGCCCATACAAGCTCTTCTTCAACTTGCAGACAAAATTATCTTTACCTTTGACTTTGAAGCCTTCTGGTTGCTCCATATAAATTTCCTCCTCCAAATCATCATGAAGGAAAGCTGTCTTCACATCTAACTGCTCAACCTCCAAGTCCTAGCTAGCAGCAATACCAAGAGCAACACGAATAGAAGACATTTTAACAACATGAGAAAATATCTCTTCAAAGTCAATACCTTTCTTTTGACCAAAGCCTTTCACAACCAATCTAGCTTTGTACTTTGGTTGAGAACAATATTCTTGAGTCTTCAACCTAAAAACCCACTTGTTCTTCAAGGCCTTCATTCCATTTGGTAGCAGCACCAAATCATAAGTGTGGTTCTTCTGAAGAGCATCCATCTCTTCTTGCATAGCAATTAACCACTTCTCTTTCTGCTCACTCTCAACTGCTTCCTAGTAACTCTTTGGTTCACCTGCATCAGTAAGCATCACATACTCATCTGTAGAGTATCTTCTGGAAGGTTGACGTTGTCTAGAAGATCTTCTCAACTGAGGTTCTGCGGGAACTTGCTCTCCTACTTCTTCTTGCTCAACATGTCTTGCAGGTAAATCAACATCAGGCTCTACACTATTTTCCTGCACATCTCCCCCATCACCCTGATATACTGGAGGAATAATTGGGTCACAATCTGCTAATCCTTCTGCAGAAGTCTTGGCTAGTGCCTTCTTCTTCAAATCCTCAAAGGTTTGATCCTCAAAGAAGACCACATCTTTGCTCTTGAACACCTTTTGCTTTTCTGGATCCCAAAGCCTATAACCAAATTGATCATATGAGTAACCAAGAAAAATACATTCTTTAGACTTACCATCCAGCTTGGACCTCTCATTGTATGGAATATGTGCAAATGCGCGACAACCAAACACTCTCAAATGCCTGTAGGAAACATCTTTCCCTAACCATATATGCTCTACAACATCACCATCTAGGGCTGTACATGGTGATAAGTTGATCACATCAACTGCAGTCCTCAAAGCCTCATCCCAAAATCTTTTGGGTAGCTTGGCCTGTGAAATCATACATCTGATCTTTTCCATGATGGTGCGGTTCATCCTCTCTGTAATTGCATTATGCTGAGGTGTACCAGGAACTGTCATCTCATGTTGGATTCCATGTGACCTGCAATAGTCATTAAACAATCACATATACTCACCAAAATTATCTGATCTTATGCATTTCAATTTCCTTTCTGTCTCCCTTTCAACCCTGGCATGAAACTCTTTGAAGACATTAATAACATGATCTTTGGTCTTCAAAGCATAAACCCAAACTTTCCTGGAAAAATCATCTATAAAAGTGACAAAATAAAGTGCACAACTTAAACCAAGAACATCAACAGATCCACCAGGAGTTTTTGTCCTCAAAGGACCACATATATCTGTATAAACACGGTCTAAGGCATGCATTTTTCTAGACAAAGCAGCACTAGCAAATGAAACTCTATGTTGTTTACCAGCCAAACAATCAATACAAGGGTTCAGATGCATACCTCTGAGATCTGGTAATACCTCTCTCTTGGAAAGAGCTTGCAGCCCCTTCTCGCTCATGTGTCCCAATCGCCTATGCCACAACTCCATACTGAAGTCTTTCTCTGTAGCATTTAACTGCTCACCATAAGCTTTAGCCTGCAACCTGTACAAAGTATGACATTTCTTTCCACTAGCTATAACAAGAGAACCCTTACTGAGCTTTCATTGCCCTCTGTGAAATCTGCTTTCATACTCTTCATCATCTAGTCTTCCAACTGAAATTAAATTCAGCCTCAAGTCAACCACATGCCTCACATCCTTAAGTACCAACTTGCAGCCAAGGTTTGTCTTTAAATGGATATCACCCATGCCAATGATGTATGCTGTGTCATAGTTGCCCATCTTGACAACACCAAAGTTTCCAGACCTGTATGTAGCAAAAAACTCTCTCCGAGGTGTAGCATGATAAGAAGCACCTGTGTCAATCACCCACTCAAGATCCTGACACACAAGAAAAAAAATATTATCAGAAGGAGACAAAATCAAATAATCACCACCCTGCATTGTAGTTGTAGTATTATCCTTTGACTCTGTAGACTCCACTTCTTTTCCCTTTTTCTTGTTCTTCTTAGGTTGCTTACATTGGTTATTGTAATGTCCTTTCTCACCACAGTTATAGCAGACAATATCTTTTCTTGATCTTGACTTGCTCCTACCCATACGTGAAATGCTTCTAGACTTTGACCTTCCTCTATTCTCTGAGATAAGTGCCTGTGAATCATTCTGAGATGTTGCTGAACTCTTTCTTCTCAACTCCTCATTCAACAAACTGCTTGTTACTTGACTCATAGTGACAATACCATCTGGTGCAGAATTACTGAGGGAAACCACCAGTGTCTCCCAACTTTCTGGTAATGAACTGAGAAGTAACAATGCCTGCAACTCATTATCAAGAGACATTTTCATAGAGGATAACTGGTTAGTAATACTCTGCATTTTATTCAAATGCTCAACAATAGAAGCACCCTCTCTATATTTTAGGTTCACAAGTTTTCTGATCAAAAAAGCTTTGTTGCCAGCTGTTTTTCTTTCATAGAGACTTTCCAATTTTTTCCAAAGAGAATATGCAGAAATTTCAATATAAACATGGTGAAAGACACTATCATCAAGCCACTGTCTAATAAACTCAATTGTTTTTCGATCTAACCTCTTCCACTCATCATCTGTCATAGTTGTAGGTTTTGCACTATCCCCTTGCAAATGTCCATACAAATCTTTGCAATACAAGAGATCTTCCATTCTTGGTTTTTATATCATCCAATTATTTCCATTCAAACTAATCATGCGAGAAATATTACTGGCCTCCATGTTCAAATACAAAAATTAAATCACCAAAATCCCGCTCTGATACCAATTGATGGGGATATAAACAGGAATAACCTTTGTATAGGAACAAATACTAGAAGACCAAAATACGCAGCGGAATAAAATGGAAACACAATCAAACAGAATACCAAGATATACGTGGAAAACCCCTTCAATGTGAAGGGTAAAAACCACGGGGCAAACTAGAGATAATCCACTACGAGAATAATGAATGTACAAATCTCAATCTCTTGCCCAAAACCCTAGCAATAACCACAAGAGAATAACTTGGATACAAGGATCACGTCACTGCCCACAATATCTAAAACTTTCCAAGTAATCACAGCAAGAGCCTACTGTAGATTTGATCTAACCTGAGATGAGAACACTGTTAGATGATTGAGAACAGTCTCTCTACGTTGTCCTTGTCTTCTTCCCTTTCTTTCTCTTCCTTTTCTGCCTTGTTCTCCTTCTTCTCTTTGGAATCTCGTGGCTCCAAAGATCTGCCTCGTTGCTGCCTTTTTATAGCCTTAATCTGCCTCTAAAACGCAGCCACCACACCCCCTTAATCTTAATTAGGGTTAGGTTAAGAGGGGGTGTGGGCTGATAAAGCCCACATGGGTTGAATGTGGGCCATCAGCCCAACACTTCTCTACTGTAGCTTTCTCTTCTATTGTAGCATCGCTACAGCTACCTCCTCTATTGTGGCATTACTGCTCTTTTGCTGCAGCTTTCTCCTCTACTATAGCATCGCTGCAGCTTTCTTCTTTGCTGCACCTCTACTACAACTTCCTCTTCTACTGCAGCTTCCTCCTCTGTTGTAGCATCACTGCAACATCGCTGCAGCTTCCTCCTTTGTTGCGATTTCTTCCTCTACTATAGTATTGTTATAGCTTTCTACATTACTGCAGCTTTCTTCTCTGATGTAGCCGTCGTCATGCAGCAGCAACAACAACAACAACGATATGCTCTTGCCCTACTCATGAAGCCTCTCGCTCGTAAACCGTTTGTTTTGCATCGATCCAAGATTGGTATCGTTGACAATGAGTACCATCTTGCGGGGGCATGATAGCAAATAAGATTTTTTCAACTATATGAGGAAATCTTTTTACTCTGTTGAGGGAAATCCTCTATTCTGTTGAGGGAAATCCTTCCTTCTAATCTGTATAAATAAGAGAGGGACATGTCAATTCATTAAAGCTTCTTCAATAAAGCTTCTTCAATAATTCTTTTTATCTTTTATTCTTTCTAATAAGTTTATCTCATAAATAAGGAGACACAAATACACAACTCATGTGGGCGACATGATTTATCTAAGTTTCCTGTTTGTGTTGGTGTTTCTTAGGTTAAAGAAGAAGTTTGAGAGGAAGACATGCATGAGTACTTTTGCGTGGACGAAGTCACTGTATACACACAAAGATATCTCAGTCTATAATTAACAATGTATTCATCTTGTCTTCGTCTTCGATTAGGGTGGGTAAAAGTTACGGACGTACCAATTCACGTCCATCTTTAGGTGGAAAGCGAGAGTGATGGTCATGATCTCATTGAATTGGATAGCTCAGAATGAGAGCGTATAGCAGTACTTGTCCTTACTGGTTTACTCTGTAGTCGAGGAGTTAATATGGCTTAGCTTATCCCAATGCACAAGGTCATCAACATACTGACTTGGAGTCAGGTTGAAGGGTCGCAACATAGGTTCACCAGTTTGATCACTCCTTTCGTCGTTCATCAGGTTCTTACATACAGGTCGATGTCAGGAGAGGGATTCCTGACTCAACCTCTTTGATACTTAAGTTAGCAAGAGTTAGAGATGAGAGAGTCGAAGTGTGTGTGTGAAGTCTGACCTCAGCGCTATTCTTGAGGGTGGCTTTTATACCTATTTTTATATGCGATCGTATATAACAACTTTATTGATTCTCAATCATCATCATATGCGGGTGTTTAATGTCCGCTGACACCATAGGCGATCGACCCGTACGTTGGGTGCAAGCGTCATCTGGTTTGCTTGCTTTAGTCTTGTTCGGCATTGCTTTGTGCCTCCTATGTGGCCCGATACATGATTGTGCCACCTCGTATAACCTTTAACGGAGTGGGTACAGAGAGATGACGTCAGGTGGTTGGCTGGCCTCAGGCTCATTATGCTAAGTTGACTCCACGTAACACGTTAGCTTAGGAACACCATCGAGTCTATTATAACAACTAATGTGTTAAATGCGATGAGATGGATGCTCTATATCACTTACGGTAAGACTTATCATCTTGACATTGGCGCTAAGAGAGATTACCCTTTTGAGTGTTGATGTTTACTGCTTCTTATTTAGATAACACAAATTGTAGAATGATATATCCCCACACTGTATAGGGATCTTTTTGACCATGCATTACGATTTCCCATGTATGCTTGCCATGATGACCTACTCATAGGAAGTCCATCTTCATCCAAAGACTCTTTTACACAAAAGAATAACAAGAGAATTTCTCGAATTAGAGAAAATGAGTAGAATGTGTAGTCAAACATTATAGAAGGCGTTTAAATCCGTTTGGATCAAATCTTAATGGGTCAAATCAAATTAAATTATATTTTTGATTTGATTCGATTAAAGTAAAATAGTTCGAATAGAAATTGATTTGGATCTACCAAACCAAAATAATTCAAAATCGATTAATCCAATTTAGTTAATCGATCGTACGTAGGTTTCTCTCTCTTGGACTTGACCGTCCCAAAGAGTGTTAATAGTTAAAAATTATCATCTTCTTTTATTCATTTGACTTGTATCTTTCGAGATGAATCCTTTGATTGGACTAGCAAGCTATATCTACAACTACGTGGATGGATGACCTACACCTAATTAGGTGCATCTACCGACCTAAAGGAGCCGTCAAGATCATTAATGACAAAGTAAGAAGGAAAAGAAGGATCTTAAGGAGGTGTCAAGATCTTGAAACACAAGTCTTTAAGGCTCATCTGACTTCTACCTAATCCAAACATACGAATAGATCATCTGAACAGTCGTAGCCACCGCTGTGTCCACCGGTCACAGTCACACTGTCGAGAGGTGGAGCTGTCTCTGTCTCCTGCACAAGCCTACACGTGACATGCCTCTTCACAAGAACGCATCGGAGGCGAGTGAGATGAGGTCGAGAAGCACCCGTCGCTCGTAAAGATGGTGATGCCTGATGCCGTTCGATTACAGCATCGCTTTTCTACTCTCTCCTCTCGTCACAGTAGCAGTGTAACGAAAGGATAGCCTTCTGCACTCGGTTGACTGGGAAAAGTAGATCGGCGTACGCGTCTGACTTCCTTAAATAGGAGACTGTACAAAGCTGCCGATGCCTGTATAAAGCTTTTTGCTGACAGCTCACTTGTTTTTGTCTGCACCACTCTCCTCGGTGTCCTGATCCACTGTCAGCTCATCCATGGCCGAGAGACCCCCGTTCCTCCTTCTCGTTGATATAACAGAAGACCTGCAGAGACACAGAAGGAAGAGAGAAGGGAAGAAGAACAGTTCTCCTTGTAGAAGAGATCATTGTCGAAGAGCATGGATCCATAACACAGAGTGGTTTCTCATCAGATGTTCATAAATGTGGCTCACATGCTCATCCGTGACCGGGACCAGAGAATTGAATCTTACAGGTTTAGCTGAGAGAGAGAGAGAGAGCAGTCAGTGCCCTCCCACTATGTAATCTTGATCTAAGGTGTGAGAAGCAAGATCGTATCGTGCTACCCATTCCCAACATTCTTCCTTGGAGGAAGAAGAGTGGCTGCATTGAGAATGACCTTCACATGACTCAGTGCTACCGAGTGTGCTTGACGAGGCGTCGTGAGAGAAGATACTGAGTTCCCGTGAACAGCATTTAATTCGTAGTGACAGGGGAAGGCCATCCCAAGCGACCGCCACTAATCAATGCTCACCCAACGCAACGACAGAATGGTCGCTCATTGAAGACTTCAAATGTATCCAGTTCATCTGTGTTCTAAGTCTCCTGCAGCAATCGGTAGTTCGTGATGGTCTTACATGCATGCTGAGTTCTCCAATGCCTTACTTTTTTGTCCTTGTAAGGAGAATATATGCAAAACTACTTGTCATTTCTTCTCCACAACGTGCTGATGATGAATCTCCAGCAATGGCAGTTTCTGTAGCGGTAACAGTGAAAGAGGAGACACGAGGAAACGAAGTCTGCGGCTAATTTATTGTGGGAGGGGGAAGTCTTAGACGCAGCATTTAACTCGCTACTGTCCCGTAAAGAGAAGAGGAAGGAAGAGAATAGTTCGTCTTCGATGGCCTCTCCCTTCTCCTGTCCTTCGTCCTTTTCCCTCCCCTCTCCTCCTCCCCTTCCTCCTCGCTCTCCTGTCTTCGATCCGGTGAGTAATCGATCTCTTCTTCTCGTTTGTGTCAGTCTTTTAGAGGCTCTCACGCATGCATGAAACCTTTATTGGCAGATTCCCGAGCATGAGAAAGAAGAAGAAGAGGAGGAATCGCAGCAACTGGAAGTCGTGCCTAAAGAACAGCCATCGAGCGCATCCGTAAGCGGAAGTCCATACGTGCATAACCCCACGCCGCTCCACTCCTCCGTCACCGCTTCCTCAGCGGCGACAAGCGCACCGACGGCCACTCCGCGGCGACCCTCCCGGTGCAGAGGCCAGGAGGAGAGCGAGGTCGTGTCCGTCTCCTGCAACAAGTGCCGCCCCACCTCTCGTGACAAGCTCATAACAGTCGTCCCCCTCGATAACGCCGCTGGCCAGCATCAACACCCCATGGTGTCTTCTTCTCCCAGCCTCCGCGGCCTCCGATCTCTCTTCCTCTCCCTCACCGGCCGGAGCCCTGCCGCCGCTTCAGCCACACCAGTTTCCGACGTTCACGAGGACCAATGGCGCCTCGCAGCGGCGGAGCTGTCGCGGAAACTCGTCCACGCTACCCGAAAACGCGATGAAGCCCTCGTTGAGGCCTCCCGCCTCAAGTACTCCCTCGCCGAGCTGGAGCGAAAGGTCGAACGCCTCGAGTCGCACTGCCGCGACCTCGGAGCCGCCCTCCAACCGGGCCCGGCTACCGGCTTACCCCCGTTCTCTGCTCCTTTCACCGCCGAGGTCTTCCACCTCGCCGTCGCCGACGCCCACACGGCCGTGCGCCACCTCGCCCGCTCGCTGATCTCGCAGGTCCGGCTTGCCGGGCCAGGCTCACGGTCCTCCGACCGGGTCGCGACGCTGATCCAGCCGTACGATCCCCGGGCCGCGGTCCAGTGGCGGAGGAACCCAAGCGGGCTGCTGTTCTACATGGAGGCGCTACTGAACCGGGTCCTGTACGCCGGATTCGAGGAGGAGGACGAGGAGGAGTCCGACCTGATCGACCCGGCGGCACGGTGCGAGGCCAGCCGGACGGGCTACGAGGCCGTCCGAGGGCTAGGCTGGGACGAGGTTCTCAGCAAAGGCACGAGGCACTACAGCGTGGGGCTGAGCCGGTTCTGTGACCGAAAGATGAGCGAGGTGGTGGCGATGGTGGGACGCACGCGGCCGTGGCCTGAGGGGCTGCTGCAGGCCTTCTTCGGGTCGGCGAAGGGGGCGTGGGTGGTCCGGCTCATGGCCCGGTCAGTGCACCCGGCGATCCCGACGCTGAGGGCGAACAGAGGGGCGAGGTTCGATGGCCGGTTCATGGAGGACGTAGCGGCCGACAGGGTCAAGCGGCTGACTCCGGTGGGCGTGCGGATGATGGTGGCGCCGGGGTTCCACGTGTACACCGGCGGGGTGGTGAAGTGCAAGGTGCTCTGCGTGTACAACAGCGGCAACACGGAGTGCAGCATCGACAGTTGCAGCGGAAGGAACACTTCCGAGAGGCCGCAGCAGCAGAAGAGGCAGTCGATGTGAGTGGGAGAAGCAGTGGCCAACAGTCGTGCAGGTGATGTGAATACTAAGAATCTAATGATTCCAAGAAGCAATGCTGTGTAATGATCCCAAGATTTCGGAAATGCTTCTGTTTTCAGCTTGCTTTGTTTTTTTTTTTTCTTTTGTTTTCTTTTTAATACTTGTTTTTAGTAAAAGGCTGTGTATATGAATTTGGATACTGCTTTTTTGTTTGAAGAAAATGCACAATAATATTGATTGTGAAGTAAGAAGGTTTACGATTAAATATGAATTGAACTCCTTGAAATGATTGTAATATGTTTTTTTATTTATATAAACATCATTCCAAAGATCTTGGTGTTAATGAAATTTAACGTCATCGCTTGACTTGGTAGATTTTCATCATATCCTTCCAATATTTAAATTAGTTTTAGAAGTTTACTATTTATATTTTTTTGTTATTGATATTTCTTTTTAAAAAAAATATTATTTTTATTATTTATAATTTTTTTATTATCGATTTTTTTCTCATAACCCTATGCTTCTTGTTTACATATAGTATTCTCCGAAAGGGTTAGTTGTATTGATAAAACCTAAGAGTACATTATAAAAGGATTCCCCTTACACTTTTATCAAAATCGATACAACATAAATATGATTAAGCACGGAGAAATGTACATCACAATAGGTATAACCTAAGATATAATAAAGTTCAATCGAGTCGACCTTATGTCAAGGTGTCACCCCCATTAGATCATATGACTCTGAAGTATTTATTGGTTGACCTTATGTCAAGGTGTCAATCGTTAGATCATATGGTTTTGAAGTATCGACTATGTTATTCATAGGATACTGAGGTGTTGATCATATATCATATTATAATATCGATTATGTTTTTGTCTCTATATCATAGAATCATTCGATGATAAGCTTAGGTTTTAATTTATATATTTTTAATTGAGAAATATTAATCATAATAAATAGTAACCATTTTGGTATTTGGAGGAAGTATTAAAGAGAAGAATATTTTGTTAGATAAATAAATTGGAGAGAGAATAAATTTACACCTTGACTAATGTTTAAGTTACTATACGATTTTTGGCTTAAGATTAGATTTCTTATCAGTAACTTAAAGAGTTCATGTCTTAGTTAAAATCATTTTGTTTGGGTAACCTAATGCATTGGAGCATTTAGAAAGGAAAAAGAAAATAAAAACAATTTTTAATTACCTTTCTCTCTACCCTTCGCTTCTCTTTTCTTATCCAACTCAAATCGAATCCAAATCTAATCCTATTTGGAATCCAACCCAAGAAAGAAGTCTTGGGTTGGGCTCGTGCTCTCGACATGAGTTAGATTGCATCCAAACCTACAACTTGTCTAACTCATCCTTTGATGTCGAAATACCTCATGAAAGGATTAAAGAAAGATGGCAGAGTCAATTAATAATATAAAAGAAAGAAAAATAATAATAATATTTTCATTCATCAATAATCATATAATTTCAATAAGATAATTATTGTATTTGGAAGAAGTGAAATGCTTACTATTAACAATTCCCAAAAAGATTTTACTAGAAAGTATAAATAAAAATTTAAATAATTTAATTTAAACATGCAAAAACAATTGAGATATTACAGCTTTGTTGTGCAACAAATCTTAGTTAGACCTACTAATCTTATTTGTTAGGTTATAGACTTAAGTTTTGGTTTGAACCTTCTCTTGTTGCCCAAAACCACAATCAAATTGCTTCATTGATCCAAGACATCAACCTCTGCAGAAGAAGATGTGCCAATATATTTGTTCTTGTAAGGACATGAAGGGGACACACTGTTCCACTTGATTCAAAGCATAGTGCATGAAATCATCCACTGAAGACACATAGTGTTCCCCTCTTGGGGGCATGCAATGCAATCAGAATCATTCGTGCCCATACTTTGCTACTACTCTCCTAGATTCAGTTCTTCCTTCGAACATCCTTTAAACCGATAAACTGAGACATCAAATCTATACTCAATCCAAATCTTCATCTTCTGCTGGTGACATTGACTCATTAGATTCTTGAAGCCCATTCCTTGTCCTTGAGAGACCAGCCAAGTCTCATAGAACACAGACCAGTGTCTGATCTCAGAGTGCTCACATGAGCCCAATGAATATATTGGCTGCGATGCGATCGAACGACAAGGCAACACAGCATCAACAGTATCCAATATAATAGTAGGCTTTGGTGGCATGTAAGCTTGTATGTGGAATGATGATATAAATACTAACCGATAAGTAGTTTAGTATCAAAAGACAAGAAAATTCAATAAAGGATTTTACGAAAACTATATTAGGGATATGCTCGATAGAGATTTCTCCGATGCTTAAGTTGATAGTGTAATCGGAAGATTTAGGAGTGTCCTCGAAGGACCTTTTTATAAGAAGCTTGAGTAATTGTTAAAGCAATGAGTTGTTCTACGAGATAGTTATGTCGATCGCAAGACATCCATTGGGTTTGCTAAGATGATTAGGTTTGACACTGACCGACATGTCAAACTGATGAGACGTGACATAAGCAATATTAGATCTTCTTATCTATCTTCATTTTCATTAGTCTCGATTTTTCTCTATTCTGATCAATAATAATTATCACGATAGTCGACAAGCGTTACGATTGCTCCTCTGTATCGGAGGAAGTGTGAAGCAATGGATAATCTATTCTCTTCTTAGTACGACTGCAATATTAGTCTGTAATTGTCGGTGCGTTTTGCCGCCCGATGCTTCCAAACCATGAGACAAAGCCTCGGATATCTCAACATTTTAGTTTGGTCCGCGACAGGTTAGGTCGGATCAGATCGGATCAGGCAGACATCACAGCTCATGCATCAATATTTTGGGAGAGGAAGCCTTACTCCATGCATGTGTGCTCCGTGCAGATCAAACTATAGAGAATAGGAGATACAGAAGCAGCGTCTTCCATGAAACAACCTGCTGAGAACGGGCAACATCGAGGAAGATGACAGAGGAACTACAATAAGGTCTCATCCACGTGCTGCTCCGTGGAGTTCCCATCCCTCTTCCTGCAGACGTAAATTTCACATGCTGCTTGTTTCAGATGCACGAGGAAGATGTCGACAAGGAAGATGTTGGCTGGCTTAAGAACACTACACCAAGATTTAGATGGATGAACACTTTTAAGTCAATGTGTTAACGATCTATTACACAAGGTTCTCTTGCCGACTTCCTTGTTTCTAGTTCTGTGTCACATGCATTGTTGTGTTTATGGAGATCCATCTGACTCTATAAAGACATCTGTTAACATAGATCTCCTTTGTCTCTTCTATAAATATACATATATAGAGAGAGAGAGAGTGTGTGTGTGTGTGAGAGAGAGTCATGTCAACGTGATTCAACAGGTGAAGTGAAGTGGATCTGATGCATACCAGCAGGCAAAGGAAGCAGTGATCGAGCATGCCAACTAGGCCGTACAGAAAGATGCATATTATATGGTGGTATGTAGCCTATATATATATCCACGTTTGTGAGCTTGTGGATACCCAGAAAACCTAATCGACATCACTAAACAAAGAAGAAGAGGAAGCAGCAGCAGAAGAAGAAGAGAATTAAGCTACAGAGGCATGGCTTGGTCTGCTGAGAATGCCACCAAAGCTTTCCTCCGGACACTGAAACTGGTAAGCAAAGCCACCACCACTTGAGCTTTTCCCGTCCGATGCAAGCTGTAGGAGTTTGAATGGCTGACTGCATGAGCTTCCTGCGTTGGTTTTTTGCAGGGAAACAAGGCCAAGGAGCCCGACCTCACCGAGTTCGTGTCGGCATTGGCCGCCGGGAGCGGCGCACGCCTCATGGTGGAGGTGTGCGCCGACTCCGCTGGGCCGACCACCCTGGCGCTGATCGCCGCCGCGGATCAGACCGGCGGCCGGATCGCCTGCATCGTTCGCGGGCCCGACGAGCTGCACTCCTCGCTGGAAGCACTCGGGCCCGACGCGGGCCGCGTGGACCTCGTCGTCGGTGACGCACAACACCTGCTGATGGGGGAGTACAGAGGCGCCGACTTCGTCCTCGTCGACTGCGCGTCGGAGGAGCACGAGCGGGTGTTCCGGGCGGCGCAGCTCGGCGCCATGGAGGCCTGCGGCGGAGTCGTGGTCGGCCACAACGCCTTCTGCGAGAGCTCGAGTCCGAGCGGCGACGCCCTGGGGGGGCTGAGGGTGGATCTGCTGCCCATCGGTGGCGGGCTGAGGGTGAGCCGGGTTCCGCCTGCCGGCAAGAGGAGCCAGTGGGTGGTTCGCGTCGACGAGTGCACCGGCGAGGAGCACGTCTTCAGGATCACATCTCCTCGCAAGAAATGGATCGAAGCTTAGTGAGGGAAGGAAGGGATTGAAGCCTCCCTCCCATTTGCATCTTAATAGGCTTCTACTGCAATACATGTAGTGAGTGCGATCGATTGCAAGGCAAAAGACTTCTCATTAATAATGGCTCAAGAGAAGTCATCCTCCAATATATATATATATATATATATATATATATGTACATAATTTTCAGCACTAATCTATGTATAATGTACCAAAGTGTAAATTTGGAGACTCATTTAAATGTGATATTGTGGCTAATTATCTTATAATAGGATTAATAATCGTTATCTTTCCTATATGAATTAATCATAGAGATTCGATTTTATTGGAACATCCAATTGGTTAATGCATTATTGTACGAGTGGCTAAGTAGAAGCCCTACGGCCCAACCCAATGCAACGACTGTGATCTTAAGTAAGTTTGATTTAGATGTTACATTGTGATTAGAATGGTAACTTCAAATTATACATATAATTCAGATCATATATTATAATCAATTCACATTGTAGTATTAGATTATGTGATCCTATTAACTTTCGATGAGGTATAGAAAATTCATGTTCACTTATATTATATTAGTAAATCTTACGGAGAGACTCTATTAATTATTTATTGATAGGACTCCTTATAAATATTAAAAAATATATAGAATAGATTTTTTTTAAAATCTATATGATAGATTCTGTAAAGGATAGAAAGAACGGAGAAGAATATGTGGATGTAATAAAAGTATTCTAACAATAATGACATTCAAAGGTTCACAAACTTGTTTTGATTTTTGATTTTTTAATTTTAATTATGATAGGATAGAGAAAAAAAAAAAGAATGCGGATATTGATGATATTGATATTGTTTTAAAGGATGAAATATTTTAATTGTAAGGTGACAAGATAATGATGATTTGAGTAATTAGGATTATTTCATGTAAATTTTTATGCTTTATTTAATAGAAAAGTTAAAAAATTTCTTTAGTAAAAATATTTTAGTAGAAAGATGACATGATAGTGATGATTTGAGCAAAACAAAACCCACATATGCTATTCTAATGATGTAGAAATATTTTAGTAAAATAATCATTTTAATTTCTCATGTAATGAAAGAAAAATATTTCTCTTGTTTGACCCCCAAACAAGGAATATTAGTGATGGCAAAATATTCCTAATTAATGGTCACTCTTTCTTTTTTAATGGCAAGATGAATGGTGGCATGAGGTGGCCATGACACAAATTCCATGTCATGATCAAATGATGTTAACATTACCATAAAAAAAGCTGTCATTATGGCATGGCATGATGTGGTGGCACATTCAATGACTCCATTTCTGACTTCCTTTAAACAAAGAAAAGGGAAGATGCGTAGTAATCATGTCAATTAGCTTAATCCAAATCCATTAGCACAAATGATGGATACTTCGCTTATATTAAATCATTTTTTCCTTTTTGATAGTATGAGTGATGATGAGACTGTGATACCTTTTTTCTTCTCTTGTTTATGATACTTAGTTTGATCTATTGCATGTGTTTTTGTACAGATAGGTATGTTAAAATATTTTTCTTTTTCTTTTTAATATTATATGTTTTGGTTATATTTACAAATAGAATTCTAAGTAGAGATAAGTCATTCCTATTTGTATAATTATACTAGAATTTTAGTTAATCTAATAAAAATTGTTCAAACTCGTTCTTATCATCTCCGATTAAAATTACCATATTTCATGCATATAATTAAGCAGGATATATATGATGATGGATTTTCTTGATTGCAAAAGATCACTACTTAGCAAATTGTAAACGATTAATGCTTCTGCATAACCCTCTTTAGTAACAATGAAAAATGTACTAATTCTTGAAATTAAAACTCGAGATAATAATGCTCATAGTTACTCCTTTACCACTTGTATATTAATCCTCCTCACAGTCTTAATCATCACAAGTCAACCAATTGCACCTAAAAGAAAAATAATAGAAACAATACCAAACAAATATATATATATATATATATATAGCATAAAAGAAATTACTGAAAAAGTTTAAATATATTAATAGATTTGTCTCACAGGATTTCTCTCTGATTCTTTATATATTTGAAAAAATCTTATTTGCTATCGATCACCATCTTCTGACCAAATGCTCTTCGTTGCTGTACTGATCCACATACCTAATCCACCGGGAACGGGCGTCGCCCAAGCTCGGCCCCTTCCCAACGCCGACATAGAACACCTCCACGCCGCCCTCTAAGGGTAGGTACGTCGCCCGCACCACCCTCGTACCGGCCCTGAAAACCCCGGCCGCCCCGCCCCGCTGCCTACCCGCCCATTTGCACACCACCACCATCCCCCTCTCCCCCGGCCGCGCCTCCCTAAGCACCCTCCCGGCGTCCCTCCGCCGGCAGTCCACCACCATCAGGTCCACCCCCTCCAGCTCCCGCATCGCGCCCTCCGCTTCCCCCACCGCCACCGACTCCGCCTCCACCGACGCGCCCGCCCGCCGCATGGCCCCGACGTACTCCGACGCCCACTGCTCGTCAGGGACGACGCACACGTGTCGGCCTCGCACGTGCTCGACGGCAGCTCGGAGCCCAACGCCGGTGGCAGCGCCTGCGTCGCGGGCCCACGCTTCCACCACGAGTTGAGCCCTCCAACCTCCGGCCATGGCGGAGACCATCTCGGCCACGCTGCTTTCCTCGAGGCCGCGTTCGGCGAGGGCCTTCACTGCGTCGACGTAGGCCTTTAAGGCGGTATCCGGGCACCAAACCAGCTTCATCCTTGTCCTCTGCCTCCTCCTCCGCTCCGCTCGACAGATGGTGGTGGGGGTTGTTGAACACGGTGGGGCTGTGGATGATGGACTATATAAGTGGAGGGAAGAAAGATTTCTTGGGATATCACAAAAGATCTAACAATAGATTCGTCACGGTTGACAGTGGAGGGAAGCACGGCATTTTACCGTTTTTGTTATGTAGGCGGCCCGCTCTTTACAAGTCCAACTCGAGCACGTCTCCATGGCTGAGTGTGGAAACGAAATATTTCCTTCTACTATTTAGATCTTCTTATGATATATATATATATATTAAAAGGTCATAAATATCTCTAAGTAGAACCCTCCAAAAACTTGGTCGAAGAGTTATTAGATTAAGATCTCGACAGCAGGTAGACTAGATTAGGTTGCTTGCGTGTATTGTGTGTATACGTACGCAAAGAACCTTAAAGAACTTGGGATTCACACTCCACTTAAATGTGGTGTCGGTGAAAACTAATGAGAAGAAACAAAGAAAGGAAACAATGAAGTTTTCGTGAATGGCTGCTCATCAAGATCGTTGACTTCGGACAGCTACCGGTGAGGCGTTGACTATAGGCATAGGACAAAGAGTTGGATGGGAGTAGAGGATAAGAACAGCATGAAACATGTGGGGGGAGTACGAAGAAGGCGACCACATCCGTAGTGCGATCGTCGTACTCCCGGAGTACGAACCAAACAACTGTTAGAAGATGATGATGGAGTTTTCAGATCCGGAGTTCGAAAAGAGTTGTAGAACAATGTTTTGATCCACTCAAACCTGATGCTAAAACTTGTGATGAATCCAATTGCAGCAAAGCTCGAACAAAGCAGAGCAGTAGTTTTGAGAAAAAGACTCGAACAAAGCTCCATTGCAACAGATGAAGAAACTATATTCCAAGTTGAAAGACAAATGCATGAAAGAACCAAAGAGGGAAAAAATGGTGGCAATCTAAATCTTACCTTATTGTATATTAAGTAGACATCTCCGAGAAGGATATCGGTAGATAGATCCGACGAAGCCTTATCTCACTGCATTAGCTTGTATCAGAGTATCAAAGAATGAAATGTATACAACATCCGATGTTTACTTGTGCGAAACCATCCAAAATAACATGTTTCAGAGATTTTCTTTGAGCTTCATCTTTGAAGAAAAATAGGTATTACAACAGAACAAAGCAAAGTAGTTAATGGAAGTACTATGAGAGCTTATCAGACTCTCCCATTACAGTCAGATCTTGTTCTTCCATACTGCTGCACATTATCATTTTCCTTGTAGTTTCTACCATAATAAAATTTGCTTTAGGAAAAAAACAGAAGATTTAAGCAGAGAGAAGGATAAAAGAAACTCATAATTGTTTTTTTTATGATAACTACCATTATGCCGACAAAAAGGGTAAAATTCAAAGGCATGAGTTGCAAAGTAGCTACAAAGCTAGAGGTTTACAGGATTGATTAACCAACAAAAACAGAGAGATGAAGCAAAAATTTGAAGCCACCTGAAAGAGAGTAATTTTAGTAAACAGTAAGCTTTGATTAACAACCAAGACAAAAACAGAGGTTGGAGCTTTGCCCTTATGTTTAACTCAGTCGTATGGTTGAGGTTTGACCTTTTGAAAACCTTGGTAAGACTATCAATTTGGAAGATGTGCAAGGAATGACAAAGAAAATCAAAAGAACCAAGATAAATATCAAGTTTTATCGAAATAAAAGGTCATTTTACTCTAATCCACAATCATCAGACTAGAATTTGGAAGGAATTACACTTAGAAACCAGTATCTTGTGCTGGTACTAGTTACTACAACAAACATAATTCCACATAAAAATACTGGAATCGTGTTTCCAGGACTATATTGAAAAACCTACAAAATTTGATCACTCAAAGAAAAGCAAAGGTCGGTTTAATGTTTAGTGGATGGGAGGAAAGGAGTTCTGAAAAAAAAGATCTATTTTGCTGATTTGTCTTCATGATATAAAGAGTTCCCTAATTTTTCTTCTAATTCTTTCTTTTTCAGTCAAAGTCCTCCTCCTAGCTTCCCCACCTTCTCTCCGAGTGCACACATCTGTCTTACTGCTTCTCCAGATTGCTATGACCAAAACGAAAGGTGAATACCAATCGAAAAATGTTTCATTCAACTTAAATGGAATCCACTTAATAAAACCCTAAAGTTAAAGTTCTCCACAGTCATGCTTTACATGCAGGAAATGATGGGCCATGATTCACAAGGTCCTTCCAGAATGATTACTTGAAATACTTGACAACAGCTCATTAGATGTTAGTTAAAAAAACACTTTTGCATCATTTTACCTCTTGTGTCATCATTGCTTTAAGATGTCTCCACCCAAAAATATGCTCATGGATATTATGAGCCACCAAAACAAATACTCATTGGTTTAGGGTTCTTGATTTCAAAGTGTATTTCCAGACTCATAACATGAGGAACTCATCTCCAGTTCCATGACATATCAGTTTAAATCCACAATAAAGAACTGAGTTGGTCCACTATCGGTTTAGACATATGCATCATGGATCTTGTGTTTCTAGGCTCATCAAGTTAATAGGTCAGTTTTTTCATCGATAGGATCATGATAAATGGTATCATATAAGACTCAGTACTGGACATAGTAAAAGGCTGAAGCCACAGAGTTATGGACTTCAAGCGTCACATATTAAGGTATGATTCTGGATTACGCTTGTCCTTTGACGAGGATGTCAAATCTTAAGTGGAGGAGATTGACAACCCAGTTTCCTCATATCAGACCTGGGAAGAGAATTAAGATAGTATATAGGGTAATATTAGCTATTAGCCCATGCTTAAAAGGTTTGGTCACATGATTCTAGATCTGGCTCGTGATGAGTTTTCTTCATGAAACTTCCCTTCAAATATAAGTATTGAGATTATCAAAACTTGTGAAACAAATTCCAGCAGATTTAGTAGGCTGCCAAGATACTAAGCGCTACGGTAAATCCATCTTTCAATTATATGAAATTGATTGAACATATGAGACCAATTCTAGTCAATATATTGGAATGCCAAGATACTACGCACAATGGTAATTCATCCCTCAATTACATAAAATGAATTGATCAAACATTTACCTCATTTCTCTTTATCTTTCTCGTGATAATGACATTCTTCCATATCTTAACCATCACGGGAGCAACACGTACCAATATATATGTAGTTGGCATAATCCACTTTTCTTCCACTTTTGAGATTAAAGTATTCAAAAACTCTTGCATATATGGTGAATGCTTCCAATGATAGCTTTGTGATTTTTTTTATTAGAATGGATTAATAAAGTGATGTTAAAATAATGAAACTAACCTACCTTTTGGTCTCCACTAATTATAAGAATTTTTAACCAAGGATGTTTCTAGAAGAGATCTAGGAAAACAAAATTCTAATGAGGCAATGGCATAGATAGAGATCACACCTAAAGCCTCCATCCTTCTTGCCCCTTCCACATAAATTACAGATCTCATGACACAGCAACAAGGAAGATGACAATAGCTTGCAAAGTCCCAACTATTTGGGATATGTTACATTGATTGTTTGCTACCATTAAGCTCTATGTACCTCTAGTTATATCAAGAAAAATATAATCTCTTTTTGGTGTTCCTAGTAAAGTTTTGTTAGGTTTCCTGGTCTTCACCTTGCACCATCAATCCTAATCAACTCAGCTCATCTAACCACATTACCTATAGATCTTCTTAAAGCATGTTCATTTGATCTTAAACAATTTTACGTTTAGTCTCTATCAAGACTACATTTCTTATCCTATTTTCTTGGTTACCCCTCACATCCACTGTACCTCATCTCAGTAAAACTAACATTTTCTGAAGCACCATTATTCAAAGAAACAAGTTTTTATAGTTAGCAACATGCTAAAGTTCAAATTCTATAAAAAATTCTTCAGTATATTAGTACCATAATATGGCAAAGCCTTTACCACTAAACGAAGCAACATCTCATCTAAGAAAATTTAGATTCATTAGGTAATTATATCATCAGATGACACCTAGTAGGTATTCTTAGTTTCCATGACTCATGTAAACAACAGTTTATCTATTTAGAAACAACAATTGCTAACTTAATGTTTATACCATAGGTGTGCCTGACTCTCCCTTGCTCCCCTTGCTTAAGCAGCTTTAGGAAGCAACTGAAAACTTACAATTCTATACCATTATACTTAAACCTGTTTCACATGGATACAAGCATTCTGACTATACATTAATCTGGCAGTACTAGTCAGCTTAGTATCAATGACCTAATGAAGTGAAGAGAAAGCAAAATAACAGATGAATCCTGACTAAAAAATTCGAGATATAAAGTTCATGGAAACAAGAATATCGAATGAATTAACATGCTCTCACATTTAAATCATTATTCATGTACAGATGATAACCTAAAAGAAATGCGGAATGTGGGACATGGAAAACAATAGAAGAAGAGATCAGTCAGTAAAAGAAAACATGTACTGTGTTATCTTTGCTAGTTCAGAATATGAGAAAGTCATGCAAAGGATGCACCATGCCAGTAGAGAAGCCTTACATGACTCTTTAAGTTCCTCCGACAATCACATTATGCAATATTGAAGAACGACAGGAAGAACCACAAATTGGTCAAAAGGCTAACTGAAGGAAGTTTAAAAGGAGAGGAAAAAATTACGTGACAACATCAATAGCATATGAAGGATTTGAAGAACAATCCTGACCACCTCAATTACACCGCAACCGGGCTGCTGCTCTCACGTACCATCAGCTAGCTACTAATGCTTCTACCTTTGCTGTCATTCTTGCTCAAGGAGATGGAGTAGTATTCGAGGTACCAACGAACAAATTTCTTGAGTCCAGTGTGGAGGCCAGTAGTGGGACGGTATCCGAGCTCCTTCTGTGCAAAGGTAATGTTGGCATGGGTGAACTGCACATCCCCGTTCCTGGGCATCTTAACAAGCTTCTTGACCGCCTTAACCTTGAGAAGCCGCTCGAGGATGGAGACAAGCTTGGTTACAGGAACAGGGGAGGTGTTGCCCAGATTGTAGATTCGGAGGGGTGCCGGCCCACGCTTCTTGCCGCCGCTGCCTGTGCTCTTCCCTGCATGGTCGAGGGCCGCCAGGCAACCTTTCACAATGTCATCAATGTAGGTGAAATCACGAGCGACGGTGGCGTGGTCAGGGCCTTCGAAGATAGACACGGGCTTCCCGAGGAGGATATCACGGGTGAAGAAGAAGTAGGCCATGTCGGGCCGCCCCCAGGGGCCGTAGACCGTGAAGAACCGGAGACCGGTGATGGAGAGGCCGTAGATATGGTTGTAGGCATGGGCGATCTCCTCCCCGGCCTTCTTGGTGGCGGCGTAGAGGGACGCCGGGCGGTCGGTGCGGTCGGCTTCCGAGAATGGCACACGCGAGTTGAGGCCATATACGGAGGACGACGAGGCCCAGACGATGGCCGGTTGGGGGTCGGCGGCCTTGGCGGCCTCGAGCACCGAGACAAGCCCGGCGACATTGGAGTGCACATAGGACGCCGGGTCAACCAGCGCGTGCCGGACGCCGGCCTGGGCGGCAAGGTGCACGACATGGGTGAAGGGCACGACGTCGAACAGCTTGCGAAGCAGCGCCCCATCGTTGATATCGCCCTCGACGACGAAGACCCCGGCGCGGTCGAGCAGCGCCTGGCGGGCGCGCTTGAGGGACGGGTCGTAGTACCCATTAAAGTTGTCAAGGCCGAGGACGCCATCGCCGCGGCGCTTGAGGGCGGCGGCCACGTGCATCCCGACGAACCCCGCGGCGCCGGTGACGAGGACGGACGCGCCGCCGGGGTTTCGCCGCACCCGGGCGGACGACCGCACGCGCTTCTCCCACGCGGGGCCGCCCCAGGGGGCCATCTGGAGGGCGGCGCGCCGGACGCCGGAAGAAGTCGACGAGGAAGCAAAAGAATCAGGGGTACGGGCCGGGGCGGAGGAGCGGGGGGAGAGGAGGAAGAGGGCAACGAAGAGGGCGAGGGCGAAGAAGGACCAGAAAACGAGCTTGGAGACGGGATAGGAATGGTGCCAGCGGGGGAGGAGGAGGCGAGGATGGTGGCGGTGGTGGGGCTTCTCCATCTTCCACTTTCCAGGGGTGGAGGGAGCATCATCTACATCCATGGCCGCAAGATCCTCTTTTGTGTGGGATTTCGGGGGCGATCCCCTCCCTCTCTTATGGCGTCGGTCTCACTCCGACACCCACCAATTTGCTGTTGGAATAGTGAGATCGAGCTCTTGCGTCCAACTTCGTCTCCTACCTCACTCGATGCTGGCCATAAGCATTCGGATGTCGCCTCCTTTTGCCCTCTGTTACTTGGCGTTGTGGCAAAGCGCCGATCCCTTTCTTCCTCCACAAACCTACCAATTACTTCGTTCGTGGGCGGAGGCGCACTTGGAGGGAGGAGTAGAGTCATCCAAGTCAAGGCGGGTCCCACGCGGGTAATCAATTGGGGTGGCGCAGAGTCGCCGTTTCTTCCACGATAGATCAGGAGACCAACGATGATTGACTTGCAGATTAGATGCATGTTTCTTAGGGCACCCATCGAGAACCAAGCATGTGGATTTCATGTGGATCCCCTAAAAAAACGGACGATCAGATGCTATTTTGATGCCATTTTTGTGTTGGTTACCGCACGCACAAGATCCTGATTAGCTATTCGATCTCGATCCATCATCCTATCATCGATCGTTACCAAATCTCCATTCCCCATCTCGATCCATTTATAATCGGTTCATCGTATAGAGACACAACAACAACTGTTAAGGGGAAGAATCCAACCACATGACACGATTATTAGGAACATCTCATTTGTTGTTGGATATCGAACCCATGATCTGTAGTCCTCGACCTAAGAAAAGATCCATCGAACCATCGGTCCTTCAGCTGGAGCACCATCATCCATCCTGAAGCTGACCACTCCATGGTGGCACCAACCACGGAAAGCTAAAAGATCTGCTCCCTCCACCGTAGATTTTGATGGGATTTAGTAGGAGATCGACCGTCATCTCACTCTGTACTGAAACCTAATCTTCCATATTTTCAATATTCGTATCTGAATCCATCTGTTTCTATAAACCAACTAAAAACTCGTGAATTAATCGTGTATGGAAATTGAGGTCCAAAGCTTAGTAAAACCTGTCTGTGGACACGCTCAAGAGCTTGTTGAGAGACATGCCTTTACCCCTCACCGCCCTTTTGATCTCGTACCTTTTCTTGATCCGGTCGTCGAGCTTGTAGCCGAGGAATGCCGGGAAGACCAGTATCTCCCCGACGTCCCTCTCCATGTACCCGATGAGGAACTCCATCTTCTTCTCCAGGGACGCGTGGTTGTACTGCAGCACCTGGGGGTGCTTCTTGCTCATGGCCAGCACGTCCTCGCAGGACAGACCGTAGCTGAAGAAGAGGCCCACCACCCTCTGCATGTTCTCGCAGCTCGTCCTGGTCGTCGCGCCCACCGCCCACGCCAGCTCTCGCGTCCGGTGCTTGTACCCGATCTTCACCAGGAAGGTCAGCTTCTTGGAGAGGTTGTCCTTCAAGGACAGGCTCACGTACAGGGGAGCCTTCACCAGGAACCTGAAGATGTCCTCTGCGTCCATGCCGCACTGCCTCAGGAACTCGACCCGAGGCCCCAGCTTCCTCTCCTTGCTGACGCTGAAGATGTTAGGGTACACCAGCGCTATCTTGAAGAGCTCCTCGTCGGAGAGACCCACGGATCTCCAGAACTCCAGATGGGACTCGAAGTGCTCGACGGTGTAGGATAAGAGGGCAGGCAATTTGGCGATCAAGGCCGCGGCGGCTGCCTCATCTCCGCCCCCGAGTTCGGCGAGGAACTCGACTCTCGGGATCAGCTGGTCGTGGAGGTCCAGATTCAGAATCATCGGCCGACGGATGACCAAGTCCGGCCAGCTGAACCGCTTCAGGAAAAGGATCATCTCCTCCAAATCTTTCAGGGGCCTTTCACAGAACACCTTCCTTATGTCAACATGGTTGAGGAGATGCCCCAACTTCTCGCCGGGGACGCCGTGCTCCATGAGCCGCGTGACCCTCGCAGCGATGCCGGTCAAGAACTCGGGATGGGTCGTGGTCAGAAGACGCTCCAGCTTGGCCGGTTTAAGCCCCTTCAACTCGTCGCGAACGAACTCGAGGAACGGCCCGAGCTCGGGAGCCGACAGGATCTCGGGGCGCCGGGCCACGGTCCGGCGGAGCGAGAGGTCATCGATTCCGACGGACTGTAAGGCGAGGACACGGCTGCGAAGAGACTCCGGAGGCACGAGTTCCAGCTCCGGGTGCTGCCGGAAGAGAGCCTCGGCTTCCTTCTCGTCCAGATGCAGCTCTTGCAGGGACCAAAACGCTGGTCCAGAAACGATTACAGGTCAGCTAAGGTTCAAAGATCGGAGGCGAGTGCGAGAGACTTCTCGGCCTCTTACCAGAGGGCGAGACATTAGGGGCCGTACGAGTGGCGCAGAGATGACGACGGGGCCTCGTCGCGAGGAACGTCGGAAGGCGGAGAGGAGCGCCGTGGAGAGAGGAGAAGCGGAGCGGAGAGAAGGGGGATGTCGTGGGGGCGAAGCATAAGGCGGAGAGAGTCATCTCTCCTCCACGCCGGTGCTCGAAGAGGCGCTCGAAATCGCTCGTGCTGATGTCAGGGAGTACAGAACCCCGACAAACCGATCAAGACGCATGAAAGAGATGCCAGGGCTGAATCACCCAGGATTCCCTTCGGGGGCGATGGTGACACCACGTCACCCCTAAAAGATCTCGGGGTGATTCAGCAGAAAAGTCAAAGTGAAAGACATCGGTTTGACTGGATCAAATCCGGACTGGTCTCGAATTCGTCGCACGCGGGTTTGCCCGAGTCCGCACGCATCTCTCAACCTTCTCCGTACCCAATTAGACTTCCTAATCCTACTCGAGGAGAAGGCACAGAAGAAGCAAACACCTTCGCTGCTGCGTCCTCGCCAATAAAGCCAAAGCCGCCTGGTTCTCCGTCAGCCCTCGACACACGCAGCACTTCCTCACCTTCTGTTACTTTCCTTGCCACCAGAACTCCATGGCCGCTCCGAGAACGCAGTGGGTCACCTCTCTCCTCATCCGGAGAGGGAAGAAGGATAAGGAAGAGGAGGCCAAGGTCGAGATCAACAAGTCCGGCCTCGCAGAGAAGGCAAACAACTTGCAGCAGGAGGATCACCAGCAGGAGTGGAGGCGGCCACGGTTTGCTGTGGAATTGGACGGGCTTAACTGCTTCGAGACCATCGTTCTCCATTGAATCGCTGTTACCTATATATATATACATATACGGTGTTTCTCTTGGTTAGATTAGAAGATGGATGCATGAGAACATCCTGCCTTCTTTCTCTTCTGCCTTTTGTTTAGACTCATGACAGTGGAGGGGTAGGAATTAGAACCCGTTAATTGTTCTGATGCATCAAATTAAAGGCTATTATTATTCTCCATATATGAATCTTGTACAGTGTTCATCCTGGTGCAATCTTCTTCTTCTTCTTCTTCTTCATTCATTAGGGACTGCATGGCTGATGACGAATGAAGACGACGGAGACAAAACTCCATGAATAAAGCGTCAGGCGCATGCATGTTACCTGTTGCTGTTGTAAGAGTCTAAAAGAAGATGTCAAAGGAACGCAGCATAAAGTCGAGGCAAAGACGACGGGTTCCATGCATGCATCCTCCGGTGCTACGGATCTAAAACAAATCCCCAAAGAAAGACGGCACCGTCTTTGAGTCGTACCATCACAGATGTTATCCACCTTTTGACTTTGTGCTGTTTCCTCGTCAAACAAACGATCCTCCGATCCCTCTTGATTAGGTAGGTAGGTTGCACCAATTCTCATTATCTGATGAGATTATTGACTCCTAAATTAAGTTGATGAAACTCTTTTAACCTTATTTATAATCATATAATATCATTTTATAGACTTTCTCTCTCTCCCTCTTGGAATATTAAGATGGATACTTAAAAGAAAAAAAAAAAAAATATTTTCATTCATAAATAACTAACTACATATCTCACAAATAAATAAAATGTGAGAGAATCATTTGACATGATATGAATATATTCTAATAAGATGATTAATTTATCATCATTAGTACAATAAGAAGTAGAGAGAGAGAGAGAACTAAGAAAATATCATTAGAAATTAAAAATAAAAATTTAGTCAACTATATATGTTCAAGCAATGTTCTTTCTTTAGTCAAAAAATTAAGAAAATTTGTAAAATGTATCAAAATATCAACTATATATGTACCTATAGTTTCAGGAATGTCTTCTAAGTTCTTTAATGTGTTTTGGGACTCCTCTGTAATTTAAGAAGCATCCGAGATTAGTCTCCTCTTGCAGAGATAATTGTATATTACTTAAACCCTATTAGTATCATAAATTTTATATTTAAAAATTTTATATAATTTTTTTTATAATTTTAAAAATAAAATAAATACTTTTATTTATCTTATCGTCGTCTGTCTATTGATACCACGTGTAGGATCAACACAAAAATGAAAAGTAAAAAATAATTTCAATATCCCTTCAGTTTTCAATAACTTTATTGATAAAACAGTAATTTCAACATTTCATAAGTTAGAAACAAAAGGAATATTAAAATTACCTTTTTGTTTGTCACTTTCGTATCAATCTAACACAAATGAAATTATTTATTTTACTTTCAAAATTATAAAGATCTCAACTTAAATTTTTTAAGTACAAAAACCATAATATTAATATGATCCAAATGTCAAAGATAATTTATAATTAACTAAAAACGGTGTGGTGATGATGAATTATCACTCAAAAAAAAATAAAGAGGGGCAAAAGAGAGATTGGACATCTCTCAAAATAGTATGTAGAACAGGATCTAAAGAAGGTAGTTCACCTCCCAAAAAAATGAGGTGAAGAACCTCTCCAAGAAAATGTATTCTGTCTCCCATAGAATTGTGAGCTGCAGTGTAGCTCTGGCTCTGTTTTCTCTCTCTAGCTCTGCTGTAGCAACTAAGAACTTGTTCCATCTTTTGCAGAACATGTTTCATGTTCTTTGGCTCTGCATCAACCGAAGGAAGAAGGCCAAAGATGTGAAAGATGGTGGACCAAATTAAATAAAAAAGTATGGAAAATAAATAAACATTTATTTCCTGACTCAAATCTCTAAATTTCTTTTCCATCATAGTTTGTGTGTCCAAAGTCTGGCATTATCCTCAATTCAAGTTCCTTGAAGATTTAAGTGGCATGGTGGAAGGTAACAGAGAATAAATGTGCAGCATCTTTATCTCTTGCAGCCACATAAAGATTGATGATGATGACATTGATCTTATCCACCTAATATGCCAGTGAAAATTGGAGGACAAAAGAATCAAGACAGCAATTGCAATTGTATACAAAATAATTAATTTTGTTTTGAATTTATCCCTAAAATTTTGAATTTTGTAACATCTAAAATATCTCAATTGTTAGTTCAAAATTAATTTCTGTTATGTTAATTTCCTATAATAATTCAAAATAATATTAAGACAATTAATATATATATATATACATATATATATATACATATACATATATATATAGATATACATATATATATATATACATATATATATATATATACATACATATATATATACATACATATATATATACATACATATATATATATACATATATATATATATACATATATATATATATATACATATATATATATACATATATATATATATATACATATATATATATACATATATATATATATATACATACATATATATACATACATATATATATATACATACATATATATATATACATATATATATATATATACATATATATATATATAATATTGCTACCTATATAAAAGAAGACCACATTAATGGAATACTGAAACAACTGATGATCTATTTGCAGGAAATTCTTCTCATGGAAATGAACATCCTATTTGGCATTTGTAGAGATTTCAAGGAGATTGTGAAATGCCACCAACACAATGGAACAGAAGAAATAGTTGGGATTGTGGACCACAGCCAATCCATTTGCAATCCAATCCAATTTGTCATCTGAGATTCTCTATCATGTTCTATTATATCATATCTCAAATACCTCATCAGTAACCATCAATGCAAGTAAAATATTTTCATTCTCTCTATCTTCACATCACCACCTCCACAATCACACACCACTACTTTCAGATAGACTAGTGCTCAGTCACTAGTTATCCTGACCTATCAGATAAGAGCAGTGTTCAGGTATTGATTTTTCCTGAAAATAGAACAGAGTGGAAATTAATGAATCCTATATGCAGGTAATTTCAGATGAGTAAGATGTTGATTAGAAGCCAAAAGATGTATCGATAAGAAATTACCACGAACAAATTGAACTGTTTCTAAAAGAGAGATAATAGAACCAAAAGGAAGTGTTTTAGTGGATCAGGATGAGACACATCTTGGAACAAATCCAGCCTCTTTCTTATTCTTCCATAATATAATGCTAAAGATTCACAAAGATGTAACCATCCAGTGTTTTTGTTTCAGCACATCACCAATATGGTAGTGTTTCTATTGAAAGAAAATTCTTAACCCCGTCTTAAGAGGGATGAGATATATTGATCAGCAAATGTCAGCTTTCTACAATGATACTGCACATAACAATCAGTGGGATGAGTGAAAAACAGCAAACATAAGCATAACTTTATCATACATACCACATAACATGAGATTTGGATGATAAATAATGTTTAATTCAGTTAATGGAGAAAACTGAGACTATCATAGTCTCACACATTAGGAGTTCTAGTCACATGTTCGTATCAAATGAAGCTAGAGACTGCTTAGACAAGAAAATGTAAACAAAAAAGAGAGAGATTAGGATGCCAAAAGAAAAAACAGTTTATAGTAAAGAACATATTTTTTAATCAAACTGATATCTGCCAAAATACCATAAGTAGCAACCCAAGGTGTAGATAGTGTGTTAAAACCTTCAACTTAGACCTGAGCAGTGCCCTCTGTAAATTTAGGATCCTCGCACCTGTACTTCCCATCAGGGCCAATCCCAAATCCCTTGGGATCGGCAAAAACATTTTCCAATAGCTGGCTTCTTGGAGGAGGTGGACTTGAATCTGCAAACTCCACAGCATCTTCAATAAGCTCATCAATTTTTTTCTCTATAGCCTTCAGTTCTGTTTCACTTGCAAGGCTGTTTTCAAGAATGTACTTCTTCAAGGTTATGATAGGATCTCTTGCAGCATAATGTGCCTTCTCATCTGTCGAAAATGAGAAGAGTTTAGTAATCTATATTGCACTATAGTATGGCAATATGTTCCTTAATATCCCTTTTGATATTGCAAAAGAAGTTGGCTTACAATATATTTCTGCATTTAGATATCAGTGTGATGTATGTGGATGTGCATATCATTTTACTTGAAGTATCCAGGTCAAGGGATGACAGAAAGTTACTAGAACAAATCCTAAAGAACCTAATTAGATGATAAAAGAAGTTACCTATGTATGAAACTTATTTAAACTTTTTGAAATGATGCACAAATGCATAATTAGTCTTAAAATATTTAGGATGAAAAAGAACAAGCAACAAAGTCTAAATAAATCAAAGCCATAAGATCATTAAAAGTGTGTACGTAAGGTCTGTAACTAAAAGAACATATATTTCACTAGAAGTGCAACATGAAGTGTTTTAGTTTCTAGATTACTCGACACCAAGTGAGAAATTCAGCAATCTTGATCTAAAATAGTTATAAAATAACAAAGCATTCAAACACATTACTACCAGAATGTGGCTTGTGTGAATAAAATCTGCTTCCGATAGAGCAGAATAATGGATATCTATAAAATACTATAATTTAAATTCTTCAGTGTGACATACTGAGAGCTTATGACGTCGCTCTTCAGCACCACTGAAACATGAACAATAAATTTCATAGTTGTCATAGTAATGCATCATAACAAATGAACAAATTGAGCCCAACTCAAAGGAGACAATGTGAAAAAAGAAAAAGAAATACACCAAGAAGAAACGAGAGCAACTAACATTAATGCAGAAGCCTGATTAGAAGAAACAAGAGCAGCTAACATTGATGCACATTTTAGAGAAAAACAATTCAAATCACATATTAACATAAACAACACAAACAATGTGATAGAAACCAAAAAGGAAATATTTAAAAAATGTAATGATTCATGTAAGTAAAAATATATTGATAATGTGATCAAAATATTCCTTACAACATTATTGTTGTCTAACATACCAGAAGGAACGACAAGACATATCAAACAAATCCACCAAAATTTTTACTACTGAATTCCAAACAACTCCTTTTAATAAATCAGGCTACACCTGTCAGTAGACAGTGTGCATCAAAATTTTTAAGATGCCATTCTCCAAATACCGTCACATTTATAATTACTAAAAATCAATCAGCAATGGCAAACGACAAGTTCAAAGTCTATTTAACCTCACAGCATTATTGTGTTTGAGTATTTGAGTTATTAGAATACCAAATGTCGTGTAAGATCGTTTATTTAATAATGAATTTCCAATTATGATGTTTGTTGCAAAATCTTTTATGTCATCTTTTATGCAATTCGAGTGAAACCCTACCATTTCTTATTCGGTTGAGACTGTTCGATAACATCTCACAAATACAAAATTAGCGTGTGTACTGTGCACTAATTCTTGTAGCCAAGTCAATGAACAAATCAAAAGAGTAATATTTCAATCTCACCAGGCTTCCGGAGCTCATCAGGATCCGCGAGTGAGTGCCCTCTAAAACGGTATGTCTCACACTCAACAAGCGTGGGTCCTTCCCCGCTTCTTGCCCTTCCAATTGCTTCCACTGCCACCTCCCGAACCTTCAGTACATCCATCCCATCCACGTGCACCCCAGGCATGCCGAATGCCGGTCCCTTCTTCCAGATCTCAGGGTCCGAAGTTGCTCTGAGGTGAGACATCCCGATTGCCCACAGATTATTCTCCACAACAAACACGATGGGCAGCTTCCAGAGCTGAGCCATGTTGAGGCACTCAAAGAACTGACCATTGTTGCAGGTCCCATCACCAAAGAAGGCCACAGTGACATCAAGGCCATTAGGGTTGGACTCCTTAAGGACCTCGTGGCGGTACTTGGAAGAGAAAGCAGCACCAGTAGCCACCGGGATGCCTTCACCTATGAAAGCGAAGCCACCGAGGAGGTTATGTGGTGCAGAGAACATGTGCATGGAGCCACCCTGGCCGCGACAGCAGCCAGTGGCCTTGCCGAAGAGCTCAGCCATGACTGCGCGGGCGGGGACACCCTTGCTGAGTGCATGGACGTGATCTCGATACGTGCTAACGACGCTATCCCGGGTTTCAAGGAGCTTAATGAAGCCAGTGGAAACGGCCTCCTGGCCATTGTAGAGGTGGACGAAGCCGAACATCTTGCCGCGGTAGTACATCTGCGCGCACATGTCCTCAAAGACGCGCCCCAAGACCATGTCCTCATACAGCACTAACGCCTCCTCCCGGCTTACTACCGCCTGCAATCGAGATCAAACAGAATTAGATCCATACAAAACCCTCAAAAAGATGAAGTTTTGCCAGCCGTGTCATAACCGAATCGTGCAAAAGACCAATTTTGAGAGGCTTTTCTCCCGAAAGATTCATTTTTATAGGAGTTTCTTCCAACAAAAGAGGGCTTTTTGGGGAATGGGAACACACATGGTGGGAGGGTGAGGAGTTGGAGCCGAGGGACTTCTGGCCGCTGAGGACATCGGAGGAGACGGCGAGGAGAGGGCGGCCCAGGCGAGTCGACCTGACGTGCGTGCGGTGAAGGCCGTGCCCGGCCGGGCACGAAACGAAGGGAGCGCAGGGCTTCTCGCCTGCGGATCGAGCTCCCACGAGAGCAGGAGAGGGGATCCTGACGGCGGCGACGGCAGACATTTTGATGAGATCTTGCGAGAGAGGGAGACGAGAAGGGGAAATGAAGACGGGGGCGGAGAGAGCGAGGATGGATTGGCGTTAGAAGTATCGCTATAGGGAGTTGGGCAGCGTTGAGCGGACGATTGGGAAAGGTTAGAGAAATGGACCGAGGAGGAGAGGCGGGTGTGTGTGTGGGTATGTAAGGGAACTCTCTGGTGTTATAGAGAGAGAGAGAGAGAGAGAGAGAGGAGGGGCCCAGGGAAAGTGTTCGTGGAGAGTGACTGATGGACCGAAGAGAAGAGGTGTTGCGTTGTGTGGGTGAGAAAAAAGGGTATGTGATGTCATAAAACTGTTGAATTAAAAGTGGTGACTCTAATTTTCTTTTGGCATTTGATTTCTGAAATTTGAGATAATTGTTTCCAAATTTCTTTCAGTTTTCTTTTGTAATTAATTCAATCTTTGTAATTAAAAGTGCTATATTACATGTAATTTTGCTAAGAATATTTGGAGGATTATTGAGAGAAGTTTGGAGTAAAAGTTTGAAGGCCGACTTCCTCAAAAAGTTTTCCTTTTTCGTTTTTGTTTTTCCCAAATGGTGTGTTTTGAATATTATTCAAAATATGTCCTTTATAATATTTTTTTATCACCACAATAGAAATACTATAAAATTCACTTGAGAATATTATAAATGGTAATATAAATGGACTCATAATCTTAGTCGATCTATTTAAAGTCTAAAAATTTGATATGATTTATAATGTTTTCGGCCCTTAATAATGGTAAGCCAAATATAATCAAGATATATTAAAAATCATTTGATATATTATGATTCAAATAAAATAAATATTTATAATAGTTTAGAAAAAAATATTACTCAAATAAAAATAAAAATTTATTATTTTGGTCATGATAAAGATATTGTAAAACCTATTTGAAAACACGATAAATAATCTGAATAAACTCCTTGTCTCAACTAAATAATATGACAACCAAAGATATATAATATGATGTCACTTATAGTATTTTTTTAACGATCTTATATTATTTTTAGTGTCTTAATAAAAGTTTATAATAATTTAAAAAAATATATTATAAATGAGTTAAATAAAAATATTGTAATGACGGTTGGAAAAAGTATAAAAAATTAATAAAAAAATATAGGTGTTGAGTATTTTGGATAACATTCTAAAGAGGAGCATCAAATTGAAAAATATAAAAACTAGAGATATATTTTATAAAAAAAGAAAAAGATGGGAAATTGCCTAAGTTTGAATTACTTTACTCTTTACTATTATGGGAACGAGGAATAACTTAAATAAAAAGATAATGAGGTACAAAGCTTAGATCTCAAGCGTCATTACAACCAATAATTTCTAATTCATTTGTAAGGTTAGAAATCACATGTATTAGCAAATACATGTACTAGCAAATACTAGTCTGTATTCTATATATCATAAATACTAGAGGATAAGACTTTAAAATACAATATGCATCAAATGATAAATATCTCTGAATCAATGAATTAATTATATGTTGAGGACTAAGCTGCATACTTACTCAAAATAATATACGAACATGTTTATGAGGATATTGATATACACGAGGGAGAGACATACGAAAATGATATACACACGAGGATAGGATGACTTAGTGATAAGGAAAACATCGTTAGATAATCGTCATTCAATGTATGATCACCGTGTGATATTGAGGATGGAAGTAGAAAACAAAGTCTATCCTCCATTTTTTATCATCAGAAGTCCAAAGCAAGTGATTATAAGTTGTCATCCTCTTGTTATCCATGGGGATAAGAGGCTAAATGAGAGACTATTTGAGATAGTTAAGGTTGTCTTTAATATTTTACGAAATATTCTGTCCCCTTCCGATTAAATATAAAATACTCATCTTCAATATAAAAAGATGGGTTATCTTCTTTGATCACTTATATTCATACTCATATACCTTATATCATATTAATAACTTGGGCATCAAAGGGATTAGATTGAGAAATCTCTTTCGTTCTTGATCTTTGTGTATATGACATATTGAGAGCTTGACATTTTCATCTCGGAGATATCTCGAATGATCTTACGTATATGGGTCTAAACCCAATCGCACTTATTAGGATGTCAACAATTTCTTTCCCTGTTAACAAGATAGCTATTTAGATAATAAAAAAATATTATAGTAAGCATATAGATTTTTCATATAAAATTTGTAAACTATACAATATTTTCATCCGATATTGTAGTAAACTAGAAGTCACCAATATACGATATTTTTATACGGACCTTATCAAATCTTTTCTTTCATTTAGTCAGATGGATTCGTTAGATTCTTTTCCTATTTTTTATGCCTTAATATTAATTTCATGACGCAATTAATATGCTAAGTCTGAAAATATAATATGATTATATCATATGAGGCCCAATGGATCGTATGGTTCGGTCTTTGCTACCAATTGAGGACCATAAATCCAACGGTGCGCAGAGCACCATCAAGCATCATCAGAACCGCACAAATTAGGGCGCCGCCTCCGTCGTCTCACTACTATAAATGGCCCTCGTTCGCGGTCGAGCCCCTAAATCCTACCCCCTTCTCGCGCTCCCCGTATCGCCTTCCTTCAGCCTATTGCTTCGCCGCCGAGATGGGACGCGTGATCCGAGCACAGAGGAAGGGAGCCGGGTCGGTTTTCCGCTCCCACACGCACCACCGCAAGGGGCCCGCGCGGTTCCGGAGCCTCGACTTCGGGGAGCGCAATGGCTACCTTAAGGGCGTGATCACCGAGATCTTGCACGACCCTGGCCGTGGCGCCCCTCTTGCCCGCGTCACCTTCCGCCATCCCTTCCGGTACAAGCTCCAGAAGGAGCTCTTCATCGCCGCCGAAGGGATGTACACCGGCCAGTTCGTCTATTGTGGTCGCAAGGCCTCCCTTATGGTCGGCAACGTCCTTCCCCTCCGCTCCATTCCTGAGGGTGCCGTCGTCTGCAACGTCGAGCACCACGTTGGCGACCGCGGTGTTCTAGCCCGCGCCTCCGGCGACTACGCGATCGTCATCAGTCACAACCCTGACAACGGCACCTCCAGGTCCTCTTTTTTCCTTGCTACTGTTTTCTTTTGTCAAGTATACTTGGGATCTGAAGTCGTGAAAAATAAATTTCTTTTTTCCCAATCGACGATGATTCTACTCTTGTTTCTGTTTCGTTGTGCCGAGTCAAGCGATCTAGATGTATCCTCTATGTTTTCAGCTCGATGTTGCTTATTTATCTGATTTTTCACGATAGAATATTGTACCGGTGGCGTTTCTGCATCTCACTACTGGAGTTGGATAAGTACATCATTTTCTGGTGTTTATTCCTATGGTGATATTTGGATATTTTGATTTGCTCTGTTGAATATTGCCTTCTGATATCAGTCAGATCCGTCTGAAAAGAAACTTTTTGCTTCTTATTGTACGAGGAATAGTAAAACTTTGTTTGTCTTATCATTCTGCCCAGTGATGAAACAAACAAATAACGAACTGTTCTATTTTTTTCTGTTAAATCAGACTGAAACGAGTAATTATAATTCCGTAAGGTTTAACATCGGATGCTAACAACTCTATTATAGGTTAGGAAGTGGGGTTCTCTTTTTGGCATTCATTTAAAGTCTAGACCGCCTTCTACTTGCTTGTCAATCATAGAAGCTGCTTTGATTTGTGCATTATATGTTACCGAGGGAGTGTTTTGGCATTTAACTGTTTTGTCGAGGCTATTGACATGTTGATGATAGGGAATTGCTGATATGTTAGCATAGGCTAGAGACACGTTGATGATAGATAACTTGTTATATCTTAATTATCATATGTTATAATACTTTGTGAATTTAATATTCAACTTTTTAAGCCTTTTCAGTAGCTACACTAAAAAAAATCATTTCTGCGTGTCTAAAGTATTGTTATTTAGTATTAAGCTTGCTGGATTTTAGTAGAACTGACTTCATCCCATGACATTGACCACCCATTTTGTTTCATCTTAGTAAGAAATATCAAGGCAAAACTTATTCCTTCTCAAGATCTTGAATGTAAAGATTGAGTGCATGCTTTTTAAAATGTGTCTTGGAACTTGCAAGTTCTAAAGTTTGCAAGGCAATTGACTGCCTCCTTTTAATCATCATCTGACAAAAAAAAAGTCTTAATTTTCACAATTTGAATGCTCTTTTTTTACTTTGAAATTAATTTTGTTTCATCAGTATATTGTTTCTTCTACACATCCTACGATAACAGTTTGGTTGAAAATAAATTCTTTTTGAAGTTTTTATTTGTGTTGTAACTTTTGATCTGAATATTTTGGACATGAGTGCAGTAGCATATAATTGATTTATTTGCAAGGTGCTGATTGTGCCACATTCATTTGCTTGGCCTTCATTGTCTAATGTTACCATCAGCCTGCGATCATTAAACTCTTTTCCTCTTGAATTCTGACTTGTCGTTCCAAATACTGCATTCAGTTTGCATGAAACATATTTCCTAGCCAGTGGAAATTCCATTGACTTATCAGTCTAAATATTGCATCCAGTTTGCATCAGACATATATCCTAGCCGTTGGAAACTGAATCCTTTATTTGGCAGATAGCTTTATACTAGTGTCTCTCAGAAGAATACAAATTTCTAATATTAGCTTTCTTTGGCTTGAACATGTATACGATCAATATAAAAAGCAACTGTAAGGTTGAGATCGAAATCTTAATGCAGTTTTTCTGCTTAGGCACCTCTTTGTGATCCTTGAGTTCATCAGCCAACTTGTCCGATGAAATTTTTTATTTCTGGTTTTTGGTTGCAGGATCAAGCTCCCATCTGGAGCAAAGAAGATCGTTCCCAGCAATTGTCGTGCCATGATCGGACAAGTTGCTGGTGGTGGTAGAACTGAGAAGCCCCTACTTAAGGCTGGCAATGCCTACCACAAGTTCAGAGTGAAGAGGAACTGTTGGCCAAAGGTCCGAGGTGTGGCTATGAACCCTGTGGAGCATCCCCACGGAGGAGGAAACCACCAGCACATTGGACATGCCTCCACCGTCCGCCGTGATGCTCCTCCCGGGCAGAAGGTCGGTCTTATTGCTGCAAGGAGGACCGGTCGTCTCAGGGGACAAGCTGCTGCCACTGCTGCCAAGGCAGAGAAGACCTCTTAGATTGCTTAGTGGAACAGTGTCTGGTATATTGGTTTCTGATGAGCTCAGTTTGTCATTTGAGTATTATGGTGACTTTCTTGTCATTTATTATGTTGGAGGACCATTCTGGATTTCGAGATATTTTATTTTACCTTTTCCTGTTATGGATTCGATTTTGTTGAAATCCTACTGTTGATGGCAACATATTCATTGTTACCACTCTTTTTATATTGTTTGAGATCCACAGATCAAAATATTATCTGCAATGACTGGACTGGCCTGTTGTGAACAAAAGCCTATTATAACACAGTGTGGTAAATTGTAATGTGTTTTTAGGAAGAAATGCTCCTCATTTTTGGATCTTGATTGATAGTTAAGATGAGGTTAACAACATTCTAGAAAATGATATTTCACTAGGAAGAAAGGTTTTAAAAGTGTTCTACAAACTACTACACAAACAGTTGATAAAAAGAACTTGTAAACTCATTTTATTATTTACAAATAAAGTTTCTTTTGTCTTCTTCTATTTCTCCTTGCAGTATTAATTTCAATTGACTTACCTTATTTAATAACTTCTACAAATAAAAATATTATCTTCCATAAGCCTAAAAAGACCCATCCAATGAAATGTTATGGCTTATTGCCATTGTTGAACCATACCACTTGAGATTAGTATACTTCAATATGTTTGTCTTGCGATGGACATCATCTATATGCTGTGCATTCAAGTTTCTGGGGAAGAAAGAGGAATCCCTTTCCAATATCCCTTCGGAAGTGATGAGTTGATCTCCCTTTGAATCAAAGGTGTTCCATAAATCAAACCACATTGCCAAAGCATTTGTTCCTGAAGAGAGGGTCCCCATACATCAAAATTACAGCATAGCAGAGTGAGGGCAGGTTCCTCAAAACTGTTTTTATTCAGGAGAGAGAGTTCAACTGATACATAGTAAACTAATCTCATCTACCTTCATTTCATACTGCAGTGGCCAACAAGCATTCCACACTTTTTTCTACAAAGAAAATCCATGATATTTCTCATTCTTTATTTTTCAGAGTATAACTCTAATTAATAGATACATCATTTCTAAGTCTACAAGACATTTGTTGATAGACACACCCAAGCTATTACAAGACATCTTTTTTCCTAAAATTCTTAGTCATAACAGATGAGTACTTCTTTCATTAGTATGTAATCTCATCTCATTTCATATATCGTCGAAAAATTATATTTATTTCTATGAGAAGAAAACTATTTGTTTGTTGATGGACACAGTTTGTGCTCCAAAATAATCATTATAATATTTGATAAAAAAAATTAAAATCTTCATCTTTATATATATTAATTTTTTTATTAAATCTTTTTTCACACATCGTCGAGGATAAAGATGTCTAAATCTATAGTCGATATTTATTATATTCATTTTAATTCAATTTTTTTATTGTAAACTACCGACTTTTCCAATACCTCACATGCCAATTTGAACACGATCTCCGGATCCAACCAGCTCGTCCCTGAAATCTTGATGAGCTTGAGACATGTTGGCCAAAATGGCTTGCTGCACTTCCAACAACTTCCTCCTGTTGTTGTTGTTGTTGTTGTTGGTCTTCCTTCCTGCACAGCAGCAACATCAGAAGCGTTCTCTTCTCCGTTAGTTCCATCAGCCATCTTGAAATCAAAAGGCATCGGCTAAGCTTACGGTGGTGAGTAAATGAATACCTTTGCCTTGTTGCTGAGCATCTCTAGCGGAGCATCCCTTCTCAGCCTCCTCCTCCTCTTCTTCCTTGCTCTGCATATCCAGGGCAATAGGGCGAGACTGACGCAATAGGGCGTTGGTGTGTGACAATAGGGCGAGACTGACGCAAGCCCGCAACAGACATAAAGAAGGGAATAAATAAAGAAAAAGACTGCTATTGGATTCTCTTTCTCGTGGTGGGGATAGCTTGAGGAAAACGCAAGTTTGTTCCTCCTTGCGGTGGTGACAGATGTGGAGTGGCAGAAGACAAACGAAGCTAAAGGATTCCGAGAGAGGTAATGGTTTCTTTCACTCTACTCGTGCTCTGTCCAATGCGCAGCAGCTGTTCGACGAAATTGCTAGGAAAGTCCAGTATGATGTTTTCTTGCCCGACCCTGCAACAAGGACAAGCGCATTCTGTGCCTTGAGCCGTACTGGGCTCCTGCGGAGTTTGCCCGAGGCGGGCGGAGTCATGGGCTCTGAGTCGGCCCAATAAGAAGCTTGCTCGATTCCATATGAGGCTATCGCACGTGCGACCGGCATGCCCAACCTCGCGGAACTCCGATGGGCGCCTCCGAATCCCTTCTCCCGGTACACCACCAACAGGTTTCCTCACCCTCTTCCCTTCCGTTCTTGCAATTGGTTCCTATTCTTGATGCTTTAGGTTCGATTTTTCTCGTCCGCAGCGGATCGATGAAATCACCACCGTCTCCCAAAGGATCGAGGGCGTGGATCCCCTCGTGGAGCGCGTCGAGGCGCTCAAAATCGTGAGACCGTGCCCTCTTCTCCCCCTTCCTGCTTCGATTTCCTTCCTTCGATCAACCTTTTTGTCGATGCTGATCGTTTCAGGCCACGCCGCTGCTGACCTCCCCGCCTCCGTCCGAGTCCAGCTTATCCGACATTCTTGTCAGGAAACCCTCATCGTCCTCCTCTTCCACCTCTACTTCAGGTGACCTTTTTGGTTCTTTTAGTAGATTACTACTTGCATTCGGAAGGGTTGGCACAGGTTCATAGTTCATATTAGCTGAAAAGATATCAATTTTCACTATAAATATAGCATGCTTAGCTGCTCTTGGGTTGAACTTTTTATCGTATACTCATTGAATTTCTCAATACTAGGTACTTTAAATCCCAATGTTCTGTTGGAGCTCTTTTCTATGTATCGCGAGTGGCAGGAAGAGAAGGCCAAGAAGATTAGTAGAAAACAGGTGCTGTCATGTATAATGTTACTACTGCATGATTACATTGGATTCAGAATGTTTATCCTGACAATGACACTGTTCAACATCTTATTATTGCTTCTAGATATTTCTGGAGTAGGATTAGATGCAGCTACCATTTATTTAATTTTTTATATGTGCATCTGCTGATATGCATGCTTTGCGAGCTGAGCTAGTCTTTTATCTAAAGAATTCGGAGCACAACATTTGTATTGACATGTCCTTCCTATAAAATCTCCCGTTAGTAATCTCATGAGAGCATTCTTGATTTAGATTGTCCTGCATCTCGAAAATCTAGATTGTTAAGGAATACCCTCTAGCCTTCTTTGTCATGGCCTATGGCTACTTGGTTGAATGTGTTACTAACACCTCTGATCTTGCTAAACAGGCATGGGCCTTTAATGTTAATTGTATGTCAGTCATGAAAGTGAATGAGCTTTTTTATCTGTTGATAAGCTTCTCAGGTTTCTGTCACTGCAGCACTTTAAGGGATGAAAAAAAAAAAAACAAGATACTTCGAAGGAATTTGCACCATCTTGATGTCCAGATTTCTGAGTTTGTACATTGATCCGAATTTGGTTGTTGCAAGAGCTATTCAAAGATGAAAAGATGTCCCATCTGGACTTAATGGATAAACTCATTACAGGTGTCATATAACTTTGTGATGCATTTTGGTCTTAAAATTTGAAAATCTGCACATTGCAGAACTTCAGTACTATGCGAGAGTTTTTAGTGACAATAAAACGTTCTTCTTGATTGAGCATGAAGAAGAATATAGGCTTAACATCTTTGACTGATCCAGTCTAGGATCAATAGTTGGTGCTGTGTAATCTTCATATTGGGGGAGTAACAATTGAGCTTCAATATGGTGCCAGTTACTGGTGGGCAGGAGAAAGGGAATAGAATGGTCTGCAAGTGTGTGCCAAATCGTGCATAAGGGTGGAAGCATGTGAGGAAAAAGAAGGGGAAAAGATATTTCTTACTACATAACTGCAACATGAACACTCCTTGTCTGTTGTTTCTGAACCAGTCTATTATGCAAACCATAGACTTTGTGATTCTCTCTCTGTTTTGGCAACTTCATCAGATAAGCTGATGACATATTTAGGCAAGTGTCACTTAAGTCAATGCTGCCGGTATAGCTGGTTCCTGAACCATTGTTCATGAATATGTTCCGGCTTTGTGAAATGCAGCTAGTTCTTACTTTGTAAGGCTCAGCCAAATGATTATTCCTGAAGATAATATAATTGCAGAAAGGTGGTATATCTACCAAAAGAATTAAGTTCATGTCATACATAGTGATAGCAATCATGCAGAATTAAGGTGCATTAAATTGTGACAACTTTGGTTTATCCTTAGAATTTATCCAGTATATTTCCTAAATGCTTCTTGTTACTCTGTTGTGCTTCTGTAGTGATTGATTTCTATGCTTACATAATTTCACCTTATAGCCAAATTTGTAGGTCAAGAAAATCCTTTTTTATTAATGTCATAAGAGAATCTTCATCGCGAAGGTGAAATATAGAAATATGTTCAGGATCTGACTATAAAATGCTGCAGGAGGAGATTGAAAACAAGATAGAAACTGCTGATGCTTTGGCTGTTAAGCTTTTTCAGCGGTTCAATTATTCAGTTTCAGCCATGAGATCAACCACTCAGAGTCTTGCTGAAGGTGAGTTTCTCCACTTCCCTGATTATCTTGCTGAAAAAGATTTACCTATGATAAAATCTGATTCTTTAATGATCAATCTGTAATTTTCACATTTTTGTTGAAATGTACACAATGATACATGTTTGACTCCATTATTTCCCTAAGAAGAAGAGGAAAGATCAACTGCTTTTCCAGCCTTTTTTTTTTTTAATATTCTTTCGTTGATGGTTTGGTGAACATTGCAGTGCAGCAATTACAGGTCGAAGTTGGTGAACTTAAAGGCAGGCTTACGGAGGTGATTAGCAATTGTGATATGCTATGCAAAAGAATTGCAGCAGAAGGACCAGAGTCCCTTCGTTCTTCTCTCAATCCAATCTCCACAAGCAATGCCGAAATACCATCCATTTGTTACTTAAATAACAAGGTTCCTGAATAAATAAGCTTGCAGTTGGCATCGGATTTTGTATAATCTTCCCAAGTTCAACATTCCTGTACTCATGATGTAAGGTAGACTGTAATCCACCGCTGGGACATACACTGTTAAGTCGAGTGATCTTGCAGAAACAAATCAAATCAAGATTATATAGTTTCCTGAGACCGATTGTGGGTACTTCACTAGATTCAGTGACAGCCCTCCATATATATAGATAACCATATAATTTTTGAATTGCTTTTGAAGAACTGTGCTAATGCTATGCTAAATTGAGACGTAAGTCAAACTTGCAGGTTCAGCAGGTCTCCCATCTTCGCACATTGGTACGTTGTTTCATGTATGACATGTAATGCTGTTAATGCTGGAAATGGACAAATTGAAGTTTGAAGATCGATGTACATTAGCTGTACTATTTCTAATGCCCATCTAATTATTAGAATCATTCAATGGTTGCAGTCTCTTGCAGGTTGTTGAACCCAACACAGTCAATGCAATTCTATCTGCACATGCTCACTGGATCAGAGTCTACCTCGACAGACATCAGTTTACTTGTTAATCTTTGCAGAAGGTTGGCCATTGCTCTTCACCTCAGCGATCTGGTAACAACGATCTCATCCAAGTTCATGACATAAAAATGTCTATCTTATACATCCATGTCTAGTCTT